>NC_044995.1:20611095-20691268 GCF_008728515.1 Papio anubis
TTGCAAGTGACAGAAATACAGCTGTTTTGTCAACACATAAAAGAATGCTTGGCTGGGCACAGTGGCTCATGCCTATAATCCTGGCACTTTGGGAGGCTGAGGCAGGTAGATCACTTGAACCCAGGCATTGGAGACAAACCTGGGCAACGTGGTGAAACCCCATCTCTATAAAACAAAAACAAAAAAATTAGCCAGGCGTGGTGGTGCACACTTGTAGTCCCAGCTACTCAGGAGGCTGATGCGGGAGGATTTCTTGAGCCCAGGAGGTTGAGGCTTCAGTGAGCCGAGATCACGTCACTGCACTCCAGCCTAGGCAACAGAGTGAGACCCTGTCTCAAGGGAAAAAAAAAGGCTTGGTACATGAAATAAAACTTCCAAGTGTGGCCACTTTCAGGTGCTCAAAAATCTCACCAGCGATCTGTTTTTCACCCTCTCTCAACTTTGCCTTCATCTGTGGTGGCTTCTTTCTGAGTTTCTTCAATCAGAGGGGCAGAGAAGCCCTCCCCAACCTCTGTCTTCTTGATAGCTAGTAGAATTGTCCTAAATGTTTTGTTAAAAACACACGTTGGGTCAAATGCCTGTGTCTAAACAATCACTGTGGAGAGAGGAATGGAGACTCTTACTGTTCAGGCCAGGCCATGTGCCCACTATGGAGTCCTGCCTGAGCCCAAGACTGAGAGTGGGGAGTGGCTGTTCTCTCCAGGGGAAAAAAGTGCTGTTAGTAGAAGATAGGGGAGATGGCCACCTAACAGATGCCTACTTAGAGGGATTCAGACTTGTCCTCAGCGATACAGCAGCCAAGTCAGCCTGATATTGACTGGGATGGAAGTTAGTGGAAAAAAGTCATTTGAGGCCGGGCACGGTGGCTCACGCCTATAATTCCAGCACTTTGGGAGGCTGAGGTGGGCAGATCACTTGAGGCCAGGAGTTCAAGACCAGTCTGTCTATCATGGCGAAACCCTGTCTCTACTAAAAATAAAAAATAAAACATTAGCTGCGTGTGGTGGCATGTGCCTGTAGTCCCAGCTACTTGGGAGGCTGAGGGAGAAGAATCACTCGAACCTGGGAGGTGGAGGTTGCAGTGAGCTGAGATTGTGCCACTGCACTCCAGTCTGGGTGACAGAGTGAAACTTTTTTTTTTTTTTTTTTGAGACAGAGTCTCACTCTGTCACCCAGGCTGGAGTGCAGTGGTGTGATCTCGGCTCACTGCAACCTCCGCCTCCCTGGTTCAAGTGATTTCCCTGCCTCAGCCTCCTGAGTAGCTGGGACTACAGATGCCTGCCACCACACCCGGCTAATTTTTTGTATTTTAGTAGAGACGGGGTTTCACCATGTTGGCCAGGCTGGTTTTGAACTCCTGACCTTGTAATCCACCTGCATCGGCCTTCCAGAGTGCTGGGATTATAGATGTGAGCCACCACGCCCAGCTAACTCTATCTTAATTAAAAAATAAAATAAAATAAAGAAGTCCTTGAGATGGGATTTTTTTTTTTTTTTTTTTTTTTTTTTACCAGAGACAGGGTCTTGCTCTGCCGCCCAGGCTGGAGTGCAGTGGTGCAATCATAGCTCACTGGAGCCTTGAGTTACTGGGCTCAAGCAATCCTCCTGCCTCAGTCTCCCGAGTAGCTGGGACTATAGACATGCACCACCATGCTGCTAAACTTTTAAATTTTTTGTAAAGAAGTGGCCTTGCTATGTTGCCTAGGCTGGTCTTGAGCTCCTAGGCTCAAGCGATCCTCCCACCTTGACCTCCCAACGTGCTGGGATTACACGCATGTGCCGCAGCGCCTGACCTTGAGATGGAATTTGTAAGGCAAACAGAAGTTTGCTTGAGAAGAAAGGACATTTGAGGACAAACACTTAGCTATTCCAAAGCTCTAAGGTGTGAATTTGCTTCAGTGATTCCGGAAACAGCTAGTGGTTGGTTTGGTTTGTGTGGCTGGACAATCCAGTACCAGGGTCTAAGTTCAGTGGACATGGCTGGAGGCGTTGGAAGAGGCTGGACCACAGAAAGTCTTCAGTGCCCAGCTAAGGAGCTGAAGCTCCCTCCCGAGTCCGGAGTTCAGTTCTGAGTTTGCAGAGTTCAAGCAAAGGGAGGACATTTTGTTAATGGCTTGACTTAAGAAGCCACCTGCCCTTGGGTGGCAGAAGGGTTGGACACAGAGACCCCTCCCCATCTGTTTCTCTGACCCTGGGGGAGGGACTTGGTTCAGGGGTAGGCTTTCTCGGGGAGACCCACTCCTGGCCTACAGCCTGTTGTCTGGGATTCACTGAGGGGTATCTTCCACCCCTAGGACCCTCGGGGCTGCCCCTGCTGCCTGTGCTGCTCGGTCTTGGGGGGCTTCTGCTTCTCTCCAATGCCTCCTGTGTCGGGGGGGTCCTCTGGCAGCGGAGACTCAGGCGTCTTGCTGAGGGTGAGGAGAGACCTTCCCTGCGGGGGTGGAGACCTGAGGGTGATGGGGAACTTCCTGGGGCCAGGGGAGGGGCTTGTATGGGGTCACTGAGCCCTTTATTCCTGTTTCCTTCAGGCATCTCAGGGAAGACAGAGGCAGAGTAAGTGGGGATATTTTTCTGTAAAGAAGGCTCTGAGGGAGGAGGTTTGGGGGAGATGGGTGGCGGGGGGCAGCACTCAACTGCCCTCCACACCTCCATCCTGGAAGGTCAGAGGACCGAGTCAGGAACGAATATGAGGAGAGCCAGTGGACAGGAGAGCAGGACACTCGGAGCTCCACGGTGAGTGGGGGTGGCCCTGGATACCCCACAGTCAGGGCACCAACGGCGACTGAAACCCTGCCGTTAGCATCAGGTTGATCACTGCCCTTCCTGGGACTGTGGGGTCAGAGGATGGAAAGGGCTTTGTCTGTTTTGCGTGTGGGGAAGAGGTCAGCACAACAGAGGCAGAGCCGTATTACCGCTCCCTGAGGGACTTCAGCCCCCAGCTGCCCCTGACACAGGAGGAGGTGTCTTATTCCCAAGGTGAGTTAGGACCCCACTCAGAGGTACCCCCGACGCCTGGACCGGGTGCCTTGATCATGTCTCCCTTCCACTCCAACTCCAGGTTTCACAGGTGAAGATGAGGATATGGCCTTCCCTGGGCACTTGTATGATGAGGCAGAAAGAACGTACCCCCTGTCTGGAGCCTGGGGACCCCTCTACGATGAAGTGCAGATGGTGAGGAGCTTTGCATCAGCAGCCATCCTTCCTGGCTAGTGCTGGGAGCCTACCTCCTACTGCTTGTATTAGTTAGGGCCAGCTAGCTGCTGTAACAAAGAGGCCTGACCATGATCCAGTGGTTTAAAGAAGACAGTCGGCTGGGCATGATGGTTCATGCCTGTAATCCCAACACTTTGGGAGGTCAAGGCAGGAAAATCGCTTGAGCCCATGAGTTTGAGACAAGCCTGGGCAATATAGTGACTTGTCTCTACAAAAGATTAAAAAAATGAGCCAGGCATGGAGGTGTGCACCTATAGTCCCAGCTACTCAGGAGGCTGAGCCAGGAGGATCCCTTGAGCTCAGGAGTTAGAGGCTGCAGTGAGCCATGATGGCACCACTGCACTCCAGTCTGGGCAACAGAGCAAGACCCTGTCTGTGAAAAAAAAGACGGCAGTCTATTTCTTTTTCACAGTCAGACACAAGCGGCCCTGCTCAAGTCATCTGAGTCTACATGAATGGGCCAGTTCACTGGGGGTTCAACCCATGGGAAAAGGTGAAAGAATGTGGAGAAGGCACAACCTTGCCTTGTGGCCCAGGCCCAGAAATGGTGCACACCACTCTGCTCTCACTCCCCTGATGAGAATAGAGTCACACGGTCACACCTGATGGCAAAGGAGGCTGTAAAATATGGTCTAACTTGGCAGTGATGTGCCTTGCTGCAATTCTGCTGCTGTGGAAGGAAGTAGACATGAATATTTTTAGATAATTAGCTGTATCTACTCCACTGATTAAAGGGAGAGAAAGAGAAAATTTGGGGGCCCATTCAACTGAAAAATCAAGGCATACAATTGTCATCAGGCCCAGCTGGGCCCAGAATTTTCCTCCCCAAAAATGCTATTATGGCTAGGCATGGTCACGGCTCACATCTCTAATCTCAGCAGGCTGAGGTAGGTGGATTGCTTGAGCCCAGGTGTTGGAGACCAGCCTGGGCAACATAATAAGACCCCATCTTGAAAAAAAAAAAAAAAGCCGAGCATGGTGGCTCACACCTGTAATCCCAACACTCTCGGAGGCCGAGGCAGGTGGATTACCTGAGGTCAAGAGTTCGAGACCAGTCTGGCTAACATGGTGAAACCTTGTTTCTACAAAACATGCAAAAATTATCTGGGTGTGGTGGCACACACTTGTAATCCCAGCTACTTGGGAGGCTGACGCAGGAGAATTGCTTGAACCTGGGAGGCGGAGGTTGCAGTGAGCGGAGATCATGCCACTGCACTCCAGCCTGGGCAACAGAGCAAGACTCTGTGTCAAAAAAAAAAAAAGTTTAAAAAACTAACTGGGCATAGTGATGCATGCCTGTGGTCCCAGCTACTCAGGAGGCTGAGGTAGGAGGAACGCCTGAGCCAGGGAAGTTGAGGCTGCCGTGAGCCCTGATTGGGCCACTGCATTCCAGCCTGAGAGACCATGTTTCAAAAAAGAAAGGGAAAAAATGTTCCTAGAAAATCTAGATTTGTATCCTACGAGATTAGAAATCTTCAAAGAAAGAGAATGCCTGTTTTCCAGTGGCCCCAAATGCCCAATGCTGACACTTATTGGTCTAGTTTGGGTCACATTCTCATCACTGAACATATCCCTAAGTCAGGGGATGGAATATGCTAACAGGAGAGGCCTGGGTCAGTTCGCCATGGGATCAGGGAGTAGGGGCCAGCCCCACTCAGTTCACTGGGCTGAGAATGGGAGAGGGACAGAGAGCTTGCAGGGAAGTGAGGATGGTGGCTGTACAGGCAAAAACAACAGACCGGCACTTTGACCACCAGCCAACCCCCACCCATTGCTGCACAGTTAGGGAGATGGGACAGAACCCCTGATTTCTTGTGTGGCCTTGGCTGATGCTCTGGCACCTCTGGTCCAAGGATTTCCTTCTGTCTCTGTGGACGACCTCCGATACAGGGCACTGTTATCAGATCCTAGCTCCTCACCAGCATGGTGCAAAGCGCTGTCCGTGGTGCTAGACCATATGCGCTCTCTAAAGCGCAGATGGAGGCTGCAGGCTTTTTCCAAAAAGGGCCAGATAGTAAACGCTTTGGGCTGTGAGAGACATACGGTCTTCTTCAAACTCTACACAAACTCTGCCACTGTAAAGTAAAAGCAGCCATAGACGATGCATAAATGAATGAGTGTGGCTATGTTCCTACAAAACTTTATTTTTGGACACTGTAATTTGAACTTCATGTAATTTTTCTGTGTCACAAATGTTATCTTTTTTCATTTTTCCCCAACAATTAAAAAATGAAAAACAGGGCCAGGCACAGTGGCTCACGCCTGTAATCCCAGCACTTTGGGAGGCCGAGGCGGGCGGATCACTTGAGACCAGGAGTTTCAGACCAACCTGACCAACATGGTGAAACCCCATCTCTACTAAAAATGCAAAAGTTAACCGGGCGTGGTGGTGGCACCTGTAGTCCCAGCTACTCGGGAGGCTGAGGCAGAAGAATTGCTTAAACCCAGGAGGCAGAAGGCTGCAGAGCAGACAGCCACTGTACTCCAGCCTGGGCACAGACCAAGACCTGGCCTCAAAAAAAAAAAAAAAAAAAAAAAAGAGAAAAGAAAAGAAAAAAGTAGCAACAAAACCATTCTTAGCTCTTGGGCAGTAAAAAAAAAAAGCAGGTGGCAGGCCATATTTGGAGCATGGGCCAATCTGCTCTAAAGTCTGCTGAACTAAAATAATCATTTTCTCCCAGCCCTAGAACAAAACACATCCCCAGTTAGGGCCACCTTTCATATTTTTGGTTTGTTTGTTTGTTTTCTTTATTTTATTTTCCTCTTCTATTATGATTAGGGAACTGTTTTGGAAATTCATAGGACAATAGAATCATAACTTACATTCCATAGTTGCCATAGCTGATAACATGGACTTTTAAAGTTTTCACTTTTTAAAATTTTATTTATTTATTTATTTTTGAGATGGAGGCTCGCTCTGTAACCCAGGCTAGAGTGCAGTAGCACAATCTCAGCTCACTGCAACCTCCGCCTCCCAGGTTCAAGCGATTCTCCTGCCTCAGCCTCCCAAGTAGCTGGGATTACAGGCATGCACCATCATGCCTGGCTAATTTTTGTATTCTTAGTAGAGACAGGGTTTTGCCCACGCCTGTGCTGTCTCAACTCCTGGACTCAAGTGATCCACCTGCCTTGGCCTCCCAAAATGCTAGCATTACAGGCATGAGTCACCATGCTCAGCCTAAAGGTTTTATATTTCTGACATTTACATTATTTTTCTAACATGAAATCATTGGATATCTTGGGCTTGCTTCAAAATAATCCAGTTAGTGTGGGAGGGGAATAAGATAGAAATATAGATAAATCAAGTGAGCAAGGGTTGCTACTGGTTTTTTCTTTTTTCTTTTTTTGAGACAGTCTCACTCTATCAACCAGGCTGGAGTACAGTGGCATAATCATGGCTCACTGCAGCCTTGACCTCCTGGGCTCAAGCGATCCTCTTACCTCAGCCTCCTGAGTATCTAGGACTATAGGCACTCACCACCACACCTAGCTAATTTTTTAAAAAATATTTTTTATAGGCTGGGTGCAGTGGCTCACAGTTATAATCCCAGCACTTTGGGAGGCTGAGACGGGTGGATCAATTGAACTTAGGAGTACAAGACCAGCCTGGGCAACAATGGAAGCCTCGTCTCTGGAAAAAAAAAAAAAAATTCAAAAATTAGCTGGGTGTGGTGGTGCGTGCCTGTAGTCCCAGCTGCTTGGGAGGCTGAGGCAGGAGAATGGATTGAGCCCAAAAGGTGGAGGTTGCAGGGAGCAACCATTGCACTCCAGCCTGGGTGACAGAGCCAGACCCTGTCTAAGAAAAAAAAAAATTATTTTTTGTAGATACAGGATCTCACTATGTTGCCCAGGCTGGTCTTGAACTCCTGGTCTCAAGAAATCCTCCTGCTTTGGCCTCCCAAAGTGCTGGAATTACAGGCATGAGCCACCGTGCCTGGCCTGATATTATTGAAGTTAGGCGATAAGCACATGGGGTTCATCATAGGCATTCATTATAACACATTCCTTTTTTGTATATTTTGGGGGTTTAGTAAAAGCTAAAACAGTTTTTTTCTGGAAAATTAAGCAGGGGCGTGTATCCCCCAGATCTTCAATGAAGACCTACAGGGCATCTCTCCATGGTTCTAACTCCACTTTTTGCCTGTCAGGGCCTCTGGGACCTCCGCTGGCCTGAAGACGCGTATCAGGATCCAAGAGGAATCTATGACCGGGTGGCAGGAGACTTGGACACTCTGGAACCTGATTCTCTGCCCTTCGAGCTGAGGGGACATCTGGTGTGAGAGCCTTCTCAACCCCCTTGTCCTGCACCTGTAGGAATTTACACTCCACTGGTCCCTTTCATTACAGCCTGGGCCGAGCTGGTTAGGTGAGCTCCATAAAACGCAAAGGGACTCGGCTTTGTCAGGAGAGGACATGGAGGGGGCTGAGTGACAGAAGGTGGTTCAGCTGGTACCAGACTAGAAACAAGGTGTATCCTGGGGTTGGCTTTAGAAACTAAACTTCTCCAAAAGGATAGGGCAGATTGTAAACGGCATCTCAAAAATTAAATGCTGCCAGGTGCGGTGGCTCACACCTATAATCCCAGCACTTTGGAAGGCCGAGGCAGGTGGATCACCTGAGGTCAGGAGTTTGAGACCAACCTGGCCAACATGGTGAAACTCCATTTCTACTAAAAATATAAAAAATTAGCTAGGAATAGTGGTACATGCCTGTAGTCCTAGCTACTTGGGAGGCCGAGGCATGAGAATCGCTTGAACCCAAGAGGTGGAGGTTACAGTGAGCCGAGATCATACCACTGCACTCCAGCCTGGGTGACAGAGCGAGATTCTGTCTCAAAAAATAAAAATAAAAAAATAAATAAATAAAATGCTATTCTGAGGGTCCCTATGTGCTTCATGAAGTAAAGTTTTCAGAAGTGGGAAAAGACATATTAAAAACTCTGTTCATTTTGTATTCCATGACATCTAAAATAGCTAATAAGAAGTAGAATTTATGAACCCATGTTGTATCCTACCTATTATTTTATTATTTCCCACAGTTATCTAACACAGGAGACATAAACTATGACACATGTAAACATAAGTTTGCTCTATAAGCATTAAAATAAACAGACAAGCGAGAACCTGGGAGGCGGAGCTTGCAGTGAGCTGAGATCCGGCCACTGCACTCCAGCCTGGGCGACAGAGCGAGACTCCGTCTCAAAAAAAAAAAAAATAAAATAAAATAAAAATAAATAAATAAACAGACAATCAAAAGAAGCTAGAGGAAAAGAATACATACTGTATGCTTTCATTTATAGAAATTCTAAAATAGGTGAAACTAATCTATGGTGGCAGAGAGCAGAGCAGAGGTTTCCTGGGGCCATGAGAGGAGGGTTGACTGCAAAAAGGCATGGGAGAACTTTCTGAGGTGATGGAAATATTCTATATCACGATTGTGGTGGTGGTTGCACGGATGCACAGATTTGTCAAAACTCATTGAACTGTACACTTAAGATGGGTGCATTTTTATTGTACATAAATGCTGTCTCAATAAAAGTGATTTTTTTTTTTTTTTTTGAGACGGAGTCTCGCGCTGTGTCACCCAGGCTGGAGTGCAGTGGCGCGATCTCGGCTCACTCCAAGCTCCGCCTCCCAGGTTCACGCCATTCTCCTGCCTCAGCCTCCCAGTAGCTGGGACTACAGGCGCCCGCCACCACGCCCGGCTAGTTTTTTGTATTTTTAGTAGAGACAGGGTTTCACCATATTAGCCAGGATGGTCTCGATCTCCTGACCTCGTGATCCGCCCGCCTCGGCCTCCCAAAGTGCTGGGATTACAGGCTTGAGCCACCGCACCCGGCCAATAAAAGTGATTTTAAAAACAGGCTTCATAATAGAAGCCCAGTAAGAGGATTCCTCCCTCCCTCCCTTCCTTTTCTTTTCTTTCCTCTCCGTCTCTCTCTCTCTCTTTCCCCTTCCCTCCCCTTCCTTCTCTTCCCTTCCCTCCCCTCCCCTTACTTTCTCTTCCCTTCCTTTCTTATCTCGCTTTGTCACCCAGGAGTGCAATGGCATGATCTCAGCTCACTGCAACCTCCACCTCCCAGGTTCAAGTAATTCTCTTGCCTCAGCCTCCCGAGTAGCTGGGATTGCAGGCGCCTGCCACCAGGCTCAGCTAGTTTTTTGTATTTTTAGTAGAGATGGGGTTCCACCACTTCTACTTGATTAACCATATTATCAAAACTTTCTAGTTCACGTTTTTGTCAATATATTTATTTTTCTTTGGTTTTGTTTTTTACAAATACACCCCAACTGTTGAATGACAATGTTATTTTTTATCAGCACAGACTAAAATAAGTTTTTACACCACAGCTCTGGAATACACAATACATTAAGATCTAAATGATTTCCCTATAATTAAAAGGTGACTTCATTCCGAACAGTAGAATTTTCTAATCATATATTTTTTCTTTTTTTTTTCAAATAAATCCACAGCCAACAACATGTAATTGTATATTTTCCTTTTCAAAGAAAAAAACCTACAACATTTTTTATTTTATTTTATTATTATTTTTTTGAGACAGAGTCTCACTTTGTCGCCCAGGCTGGTAGTGCAGTGGTGCGATCTCAGCTCACTGCATCCTCTGCCTCCTTGTTTCAAGTGATTCTCCTGCCTCAGCCTCCCGAGTAGCTGGGACTACAGGTGTCCACCACCACACCTAGCTAACTTTTTGTATTTTTAGTAGAGACGGGGTTTCACCATGTTGGTCAGGCTGGTCTCAAACTCCTGACCTTGTGATCCACCTGCCTCGTCCTCCCAAAGTGGTCAGGAGTTCAAGACCAGCCTGGCCAACATGGCGAAACCCCATCTCTACTAAAAATACAAAAATTAGTTGGGCGTGGTGGTGCATGCCTGTAATCCCAGCTACTCGGGAGGCTGAGGCAAGAGAATCTCTTGAACCAGGATGTAGAGGATGCAGTGAGCTGAAGTAACGCCACTGCACTCCAACCTGGGCTGTGGACTCTGTCTCAAAAATAAAATAAAAAAGAATAAAAATACAAAAATTATCTGGGTGTGGTGGCACACACCTGTAGTTCCATCTACTTGGGAGGCCGAGGTTCAAAAATTGCTTGAACCGAGGAGGTGGGGGTTGCAGTGAGCCAAGATCATGCCACTGAACTCCAGCCTAGGTGACAGAGATAAATTCTGTCTCAAAAAAAAAAAAAAAAAAAAAGAAAAGGCTGGGCATGGTGGCTCATGCCTGTAATCCCAGCACTTTGGGAGGCCGAGGTGGGCAGATCACCTGAGGTCAGAAGTTCAAGACCAGCCTGATCAACATGGCAAAACCCCGTCTCTACTAAAAATATAAAAATTAGCTGGGCGTGGTGGCGCATGCCTATAATCCCAGCTACTCGGGAGGCTGAAGTGGGAGAATCGCTTGAACCCAGGAGGCAGAGGCTGCAGTGAGCCGAACCCATGCCACTGCACTCCAGCCTGGGTGACAGAGTGAGACTCTGTCTCAAAAAAAAAAAAAAAAAAATTATGGAGAAGGATACAACCACATGTTACTAATACTACTGACTATAAAAGTGCATAACCTGAGCCGGGTGTGGAGGCTCATGCCTATAATCCCAGCACTTTGGGAGGCCAAGATATGTAGATTGCTTGAGACCAGGAGTTTGAGAGCAGACTGGGCAAAATGGTGAAACCCCATTTCTACAAAATAATACAAAAATCAGTTGCACATGGTGGTTTGCGACTGTAGTCTCAACTACTCAGGAGGCTGAGGCAGGAGGATTGCTTGAGCCCAGGAATTCAAGGCTGCAGTGAGCCATAATCACACCACTGCACTCCAGCCTGGGCAACAGAGCCAGACCCTGTCTCAACAAACAAACAAAGAGTCTGGTTACCTTTGGGAGAGAGGGGAATGGTTATTGAAACTGACACCAGGAAGGCTTGGGGTGAGAATGCTCATAATGTTGTTTTCTTTTCTTTTTTTTTTTTGATATGGTGTCTTGCTCTGTCTCCCAGGCTGGAGTGCAGTGGTGCGATGATGGCTCACTGCAGCCTCCAACTCTTGGGCTCAAGTGATCCTCCCACCTCAGCCTCCTGTGTAGCTGGGACTACAAGTGTGCACCACCACACATGGCTATTTTTTTTCTTTGTAGAGACAGAGTTTCACTATGTTGTCCAGGCTGGTCTCGAATGCCTGGGCCCAAGTGATCCTCCTGACTTGGCCTTCCAAAGTGCTGGGATTACGAAGTTGTTTTCTTGACTTGGGTGTTAGTTATCAAGTGTCACTTGCGTCAAATTTACTTCCTGGCCGGGCGCGGTGGCTCAAGCCTGTAATCCCAGCACTTTGGGAGGCCGAGACGGGCGGATCACGAGGTCAGGAGATCGAGACCATCCCAGCTAACACGGTCGTAGAAACCCTGCCTTCTAAAAATACAAAAAACTGTTGGCAGTGGCGGGAGAAGTCTCAGTTGAGGAGGGTGGAGAATGGCGAGTCCTGGAGGCGGGATTGCAGTGGCCGAGATCCAGCCATTCGCATCTCCCAGCCTGGGCAACAGGGAGACTCTGTTCAAAAAAAAAAAAAAAAAAATTTACTTTCTGGTCACTCTCTGAAAATTCATACTGAACACATGATATGGGCACGTTTCTTTTTTTGAGAGATGAGTCTTGTTCTGTTGCCCAGGCTGGAGTGCAGTGGCACGACCTTGGCTCACTGCAGCCCGGCCCCGGTTCACGCCATTCTCCTGCCTCAGCCTCCCAAGTAGCTGGGACTACAGGCGCCCGCCACCATGCCTGGCTAATTTTTTGTATTTTTAGTAGAGACGGGGTTTCACCGTGTTAGCCAGGATGGTCTCGATCTCCTGACCTCGTGATCCGCCTGCCTCAGCCTCCCAAAGTGCTGGGATTACAGGTGTGAGCCACCGCACCCGGCCAGGGCACATTTCTTTATGTGTGCTATACTTCATTCAGAATTTTACATTACATCTCATAGGTGGCATTGTGGTTGGAATTACGATTTTTCTGATATGATGTACAAACGTTGGTACCATTCTGAACAAAAAGTACACACTCTTCACTTTCTTTACATTAATTAGAAGCCAGGCACAGTGGCTCATGCCTGTAATCCCAGGACTTTGGGAGGCCAAGGCGGGAGGATCATTTGAGGTCAGGAATTCGAGACCAGCCTGGCCAACATGGTGAAACCCCATCTGTATTAAAAACACAAAAAATTAGCTGGGCGTGGTGGCACAGGCGGGAGGCTGAGGCAGGAGAATCACTTGAACCCGGGAGGCAGAGGTTCTAGTGAGTTGAGATGGCATCACTGCACTCCAGCCTGAGCAACACAGCGAGATTTTGTCTCCAAAATAAATAAATAAATAAAAATGAATTTACATCATAGTTTCATTTCAGAAGATGTCAATATATTTTAAACCATACCAAAATTTTGTATGTATGTGTAGATGTGTTATATTAATTAATAATTTCAGATAACTATAAACTTTTTTTACCCACAGAAGTGCCTGTAAAGACATTTACAAATTGTTCTGGATGCAGATTTCAGCCTCCGGCATTCCTGGTCCCTACCTCTAGACGCCTATAATACCCTCCAATCAATGCTGCAGCCAAAAACAATTATGCAAATTTCCCAAGCTCCCACCAGGGTGCGGTAGTGTCCCATTGGAGAGGAACCAATCCATGAGGGGATTCTGAATGAGCCTGTGGGTGTGTGTGTGTGTGTGTGTGTGTACATTGCGTTCCAAAGCTCAGGGGAGAGGTCTGTGCTGAAGATTCAAACTGGCTGGGGTGTCCTCTGCACCTAAGCTGTCACCAAACTTCAGTATTAAGGGATAAGAAGCTGTGCAGGGGGTTGAGGCAAAGAAGATTCCAGGAACACAGTGTGTGGGAAGGGATTTCCCTAAAATTGTTGCTGGAGAATAACCCCGAAGTCAGGGAGTGGTAGGAATTAAGGCTAGTGGGATGGTCAAAGATAAACCACAAAGGTCATCTTATGGGTTTGTGCTTTATCCTGTGGGTGGCAGGAAGCTACTGAATTGCTGCAGCAGCAGTGACAGACAGCATTTATGAGCTGCTCACACATGCCAGCCCACATTCTATGTTCTGTATATGTATCACCTCCTGGAACCATCAGAGTCACGCGTGAGTCCAGTTTTTTGTTTCGTTTTGTTTTTAATTAATTAATTAATTAATTAATTAGAGACAGAGTGCACCTGTGTTGCTGCTGGAGTGCAGTTATGCGATCTCAGCTCACTGCAACCTCCGCCTCCCCGGTTCAAGCGATTCTCATGCCTCAGCCTCCCAAGTAGCTGGGATTAAAGGTGCCCGCCACCACGCCCAGCTAATTTTTGTATTTTTGGTAGAGAAGAGGTTTCGCCATGTTGGCCAGGCTGGTCTCAAACTCCTGATCTCAGGTGATCCACCCTCCTCGGCCTCCCAAAGTGCTGGGACTGCAGGCGTGAGCCACCGCGCCCCAGGTAGGTTTTGTGCATTGGCTGAGCACTCTCGAGGCTCCAGAAACAGGCACAGCACCGGAGCTGGCCGGAATACCTTATTCTTCAACCCCAGTGATTGGTATGGGGTCACCTGGTGACCCAATCAGAGCGAATAAGAGGTGGACTCTCCCACCTCTGTGCCAGTGTTAGAGCCCCTTTGCTTCTTACCACAAAATGGATGATCGCCCACAGAAGGACCAGCTGGGAACTTTATTCCAGAACCTTCCATGGCTACTGTCGAGCAGCCCTTTGTGTTCTACCTGTTTTGCTGGGCACTCAGGGTTCCCCAGTGACCAGGTGTGGGTGGTTCATGTCTGTAATCCAAGCACTTTGGGAGGCTGAGACGGGAGGACCACTTGAGACCAGGAGTTCCAGATCAGCCCCGGCAACACGCAGAGACCCCATCTCTACAAAAAATACAAAAATTACCCAGCTGTGGTGGCACACTCCTGTAGTCCCAGCTACTCGGGAGACTGAGGCAGAAGGATCCCTTGAGCCCAGTAGTTCAAGGCTGCAGTGAGCTATAATCAGTCACACCACTGTACTCCAGCCTGGGTGACAGAACAGGACCCTGTCTATAAAAATAAAAATAAAAGTCTCCTCACCTAGTCTCTCCCTCTCCCACACTCTCATTTTCAACTTCACTTTCCCCCAATCCAGGTTGTGTGCTTCAGATAGGTGAGAAAAATGCTTTTCCTTCCTCTAGCCATATTTGCCATATTTGTTTCTACCTCCTTGCCCTTGTGGTCTCAACTTGGGATACCCACCCTCTTGATTCGATAGAATTGGTGGAGCATCTAGTCCAGGATACATGCTGGAGGATGCAAAGATAAATAATAGACCTCGGTATCTTCAATGTTCTGCCATTTCAGTATGATGTGTTTAGGCATGGATTTCTTTAGTGTTTGTTTGTTTGTTTTGAGATGGAGTCTCACTCTGTTACCCAGGCTGGAGTGTAATGGGCGATCTCAGATCACTGCAACCTCTGCCTCCCGGGTTCAAGCGATTCTTCTGCCTCAGCCTCCCGGGTAGCTAGGATTACAGGCACGTGCCACCACGCCTGGCTAATTTTTGTGTTTTTAGTAGAGGCGGGTTTTCACCATATTGACCAGACTGGTCTCGAACTCCTGACCTCCTGATCCGCCCGCCTCGGCTTCCCAAAGTGTTGGGATTACAGGTGTGAGCTACCACACCTGGCCTCTTTTGTTTCATCTAGCTTAGGATATCTTTGCTTCTTTGTGAATTTGTATTTTTCATCAGTCTGGAAAATTATCAGCCATTATTTTTTCCAAGATTGCCTCTCTTCTATTCTTTCTAATTTCTACCTTTTTTTTTTTTTTTTTTTGAGACGGAGTCTCACTCTGTCACCCAGGCTGTAGAGTGCAGTAGTGCCATCTCGGCTCACTGCAACCTCCACCTCCCCGGTTCAAGTGATTCTCCTGCCTCAACCTCCTGAGTAGTTGGAATTACAGGCATGCGCCATCACGCCCAGCCAATTTTTGTATTTTTAGTAGAGACGGGGTTTCACCATGTTGGCCAGGCTGATCTCAAACTGATGACCTCAGGTTATCCACCAGCCTCAGTGTCCCAAAGTGCTAGGATTACATGCGTGAGCCACCACGCCCAGGCTAATTTGTAAGTTTGAGACTTTCATAAATACCTGATGTATGCCCCCCTTTCATATGTCCAACTCTTTGTCTCTCTGTGCTGGATCATTCTGATACAGCTCCGATGAATGGAGAAACACCAGGTTCTTCCTCTGGAGTTCAATTAGATAAAATGACACGGACACACCTGGAGTAGTTTTAAGGAGCCGAGAGTTTAATAGGCCTGAAAGAAGGGAGAGGGCAGAAGGAAGAAGCTCCTCCATACAGAGACAGACGGATGAGGGGCTCCAAAGCCCAAAGAGGAGACCCCAAGTGGGGTGGAAACCAGCCAGGTATATATAGAGGCTGGGGGAGGCGGTGTCTGATTTGCACAGGGCTCAGGGGATTGGTTTGACCAGGCATGGTATTCATGTAGCCAACGGAAAAAAGCTGGCCCTCTCACCCTAGTTTTTAATATGCGCCATGATGTTCTACACACATGGGGATATGTGGGGGCGGCCATGTTGCCAGGAATATGTGGGGCAAGGGCAAGAAGGCCTGGGGAATGCCATGTTTGGGTGGACCCAGTTTCTAACGGCCGGCGTTTGCATATTAAAGATTGCTGGCCTGGCTCTAAAAGCTGCTTTAAAAACAAAAACCTCCAGGCCGGGCGTGGTGGCTCACGCCTGTAATCCCAGCACTTTGGACGGCCAAGGCGGGCGGATTGCCCGAGCTCAGGAGTTCGAGACAGCCTGGCCAACATGGTGAAACCTCGTCTCTACTAAAAAAAATACAAAAACTTAGCTGAGCGTGGCGGCGCGCGCCTGTAGTCCCAGCTACTTGGGAGGCTGAGGCGGAGAATTGCTTGAAACCAGGAGGCGGAGGTTGCAATCAGCCGAGATCGCGCCGTGCATTCATTCCAGCCTGGTGATGGAGCAAGACTCTGTCTCAAAAAAAAAACAACCAATTTGGGCGCGGTGGCTCACACCTGTAATCCCAGCACTTTGGGAGGCCGGGGCGGGCGCATCACAAGGTCAGAAGTTTGAGACCAGCCTGGCCAACAATGTGAAACCCCCGTCTCTACTAAAATATATAATAATATATATATATTTGTGTATATATAAATTAGCTGGGCGTGGTGGCGTGCGCCACCTGCGACTGTAATCACAGCTACTCAGGAGCCTGAGGCAGGAGAATGCTTGAATGTGGGAGGCTGAGGTTACAGTGAGCCGACATCTTGCACTCCAGCCTGGGCCTGGACGAAAGAGTGAGACCCTGTCTCAAAAAAAAAAAAAAAAAAAAAGGTGGGTCTTATCCAGCATCTACTTGAATTGATGTGATGCAATCTACAAGTCCCTTGTCCAGCAAATGCCAAAGAAATCCATAAATTAGTTACCCATTCAACAAAAATAAGTCCATTCAACAAAAATAAGTCCTGTGCTAACCAGTAGGGATAAATTAATGACAAAACCAAATGTGACCCCCCGACCTCATGGTGCTCACAGTCTAGCCAGGGGTGTGGGGAGAGAAACTGAGTCTTCACTCACAGATGAATAAACATGACAAGAGCTACAAGGCTGGTGTTAAAATGTGAAAGGGTAAAACTCCCCGTCATCTGGGAGGGGCTGCTCAGGGCAGACCTCCTTGAGGGGGTGTCTTAAACCCTGACACCTGAGGGCAGGTGGGAGTTAATTAGGGAAAGAAGGAAGGGTGGAGTTTTCAGGGAAAAGGAACAGTGGAAATGCAACAGCAGGAATCTGGGTGTGTTCCAGGGACAGTGAAAAGCCAAAGAGGGAAGGGGAACCCCGGTTAGAGAGGCTAAGGTGCCCGATTGTAGGGGCTACGGCTCTTCACCTGGGTGAACATTTCAACCACCAGGGGATCCGCCTGCCTCTGCCTCCCAAAGGGCTGGAATTACAGGCATGAGCCACCACCTTTCTTAATAAACTTTCTTAACAAACTTGCTTTTGCTTTGCACTGTGGACTCGCCCTGAATTCTTTCTTGCAGGAGATCCAAGAAGCCTCTCTTGCCGTAACAAGATCGGATGGTGGGTCCCTATCATTACCCCTGAGGCGCAGGGCTTGTAGACAAGGCATATCTGCTTCAGAGGGGATGTGGAGGACAATTGAAAAGTAAAATAACATCAAGATTGCTTTGACCTGAGGGCAGGATTCCGGTAAGTACCTGCTTTTACACAGGGGTCAGCAGATGAACTGGAAATCTCGGAGGCTGTCCCAGAACTGAGGGTACAGAAGCCAGTAAGATGGATTAGCATCCAAAATGGGGCTGCTTGTGGGGCATAGTGCCTCACGCCTGTAACCCCAACACTTTGGGAGGCTGAGGCAGGAGGATTGCCTCTTGGGGTCAGGAGTAAAAGACCAGCCTGGGCAACAGAGGGAGACCCCGTCTCTACAAAAATTTAAAAACTAGCCAGCCATGGTGGTGTGTGCCTGTAGTCTCTACTACTCAGGAGGCTGAGGCAGGAGGCTCACTCGAGCCCAGGAGTTCAAGGTTACAGCGAGCCATGATCATGCCACTGCATTCTAGCCTGGGTGACAGAGCAAAACACTGTTTCTTAAAGAAAAAAATAGAGTTGCTTTAGCCTCTGCACTGTGTGATTCCATATATTTGACATTCTCGAAAAGACTAAACTATGGCAATGGAAAGAGATAAGTGGTTGTCAGGGGTTAGGGATGGGGTGAGGGTAGGACTGTAAAAAAGTTGTGGGAATGATGGAACTGTTCTTATCCTGATTACAAATGAGGGCAGTGTTTGAAGGAATCTATACATGTGCTAAAATTCATTGAACTGTACACCAAAGGGAAAAAATTATTTTTATTGCATAATCATTTAAAAAGTAACAAGAGGCCGGGCGCGGTGGCTCACGCCTGTAATCCCAGCACTTTGGGAGGCTGAGGCGGGCGGATCACAAGGTCAGGAGATCGAGACCACGGTGAAACCCCGTCTCTACTAAAAATACAAAAAATTAGCTGGGCGCGGTGGCGGGCGTCTGTCGTCCCAGCTACTCAGGAGGCTGAGGCAGGAGAATGGCAGGAACCCGGGAGGCGGAGCTTGCAGTGAGCCGAGATCGCGCCACTGCACTCCAGCCACGGGGACAGAGCGAGACTCCGTCTCAAAAAAAAAAAAAAAGTAACAAGAAAGAGGCTCCCCAGGTGATCTCAGTGGGCAGCCCAGGTGAGACACTGATATTGGGGGTGGCAGAGTATATAAGGAGTTTTTTTCTTTATTCTTGAGCACTGGAGAGTGCCGCTGGGATAGGAGCCTTCCTGGGAACCATCAGTGAGGGCAGGACGGGGAGAGGGACACTCACTCATGGGAAAGCGTCAGAGGGATGAGTGACACATCACTCTTAGTTCATTTCTTTTTTGTTGTTGTTTTTTGTTTTTTGAGATGGAGTCTAGCTCTGTTGCCCAGGCTGGAGTACAGTGGTGCGATCTCAGCCCACTAGGTTCCTCCACCTCCCAGGTTCAAGCGATTCTCCTGCCTCAGCCTCCCGAGTAGCTGGGATTACAGGAGCCTGCCACCACGCCCAGCTAATTTTTGTATTTTTAGTAGAGATGGGGTTTCACCCTGTTGGCCAGGTTAGTCTCAAACTCCCGACCTCAGGTGATCCACCCGCCTTGGCCTCCCAATGTGCTGGGATTACAGGCGTGAGCCACCAGGCCGGGCCAACAGCAGCCTTTCCTAAAGAATAATCAAGGTAGGCCGGGCGCGGTGGCTCAAGCCTGTAATCCCAGCACTTTGGGAGGCCGAGATGGGCGGATCACGAGGTCAGGAGATAGAGACCATGCTGGCTAACACGGTGAAACCCCGTCTCTACTAAAAAATACAAAAAATTAGCTGGGCGTGGTGGCGGGCGCCTGTAGTCCCAGCTACTCGGGAGGCTGAGGCAGGAGAATGGCGTGAACCTGGGAGGCGGAGCTTGCAGTGAGCTGAGATCCGTCCACTGCACTCCAGCCTGGGCGACAGAGCGAGACTCCGTCTCAAAAAAAAAAAAAAAAAAGAAAAGAAAATTCAAAGAGCTCTATATTTATTAAAGAAATCAATCAAACTCATTATTTAAAAACCTTCCCACAAAGAAAATTCCAGGTCCAGATGGCTTCACTGGTAAATTATCAAAGACAAAAGGAAGAAATAACATAAAACCTTTCAAATTTACATCAGAGCTATATGTGCTGAGATGTCAATGATCCTTCAAAATAATTGTTAAAAAAAAAAAAAAAAAAAAAAAAAAAAAGGCCGGGCGAGGTGGCTAATGCCTGTAATCCCAGCACGTTGGGAGGCCTTGGTGAGCAGATCACCTGAGGTCAGGAATTCAAGACCAGCCTGGTTAATATGGTGACACCCCACCTCTACTAAAAATACAAAAATTAGCCAGGCTTTGTGGCACGCGACCGTAATCCCAGCTACTTGGGAGGCTGAGGCAGGAGAATCTCTTGAACCTGGGAGGCGGAGGATGTAGTGAGCTGAGATCTGCAGCCTGGGCGACAGAACAAGACGGAGCAAAAACAAAAAAAAAAACAAAAAGGCAGGCTGAGTACAGAGGCTCATGCCTATAAGCTCAGCGTTTGGGAGGCCAAGGTAGGAGGATTGTTTGAGCCTAGGAGTTTGAGGCTGTAGTGAGCCATGATCATGCTGGAGCACTCCAGCCTGGGTGACAGAGTGAGACCTCCCATCTCAAAAAAAAGGAAAAGAAAAAAAAATTTTTTTTTAAATTTAGCTGGCATAGTGGCATGTGCCTATAGTCCCAGCTACTCAGGAGGCAGAGGTGGGAGGATCACCTGAGCCTGGGATGTTAAGGCTGCAGTGAGCCGAAACTGTGCCACTGCACTCCAGCCTGGGCAACAGAATGAGACCCTATCTCAAAAATGAATAAATAAAAAATAAAATAAAAATTTCAAAAGCAGTGTGCAAAAACACAAGTAGTGTTTTTTCATGTATGTAATGAATAAAGATGATATATAGGTGCTGGAGAAATACAGGTGCTATAGAAACTTTAGAAAGTTCATGCAACTTTCTATGCGTGAACTATCTCTGCAAGGATATCCTGTCACCTTAGAGTGAAGAAACTGGTGCACAGAAACTCAGGAGTGAGAGGAAAACTAACTTTTCACTCTGTTTCCTTTTGTATTGTTTTAGTTTTTAAAAATATGAACAATGCATGTGATTTTTTTTAAAAAAAAAAAAAAAAGCTCAAAGGGCTGGCGTGGTGGCTCACATCTGTAATCCCAGCACTTTGGGAGGCAAAAGTGAGAGGATTCCTTGAAGCCAGGAGTTTGAGACTAGCCTGGGCAATACAGCAAGACCCTGTCTCTATAGAAAAAAAAAAAAAAATTTGAAAAGACTTTTTAAGCTCAGGCTTTGCTGGATTCTAACCTGGCTGTTGTCACTTGGCTCTGTGGATCATGTACTAAAGAAAAGACAGCAGAAAAAAGATAGTGAAAATCTTACAGGCAGCATGGTGGCTCACACCTGTAATCCCAGCGCTTTGGGAGGCCGAGGCAGGTGGATCACTTGAGGTCAGGAGTTCGAGACTGGCCTGGCCAACATGGTGAAACTCTGTCTCTACTAAAAATACAAAAATTAGCTGGGCGTGATGGCATGTGCCTGTAATCTCAGGCACTCAAGAGGTTGAGGCAGGAGAATCACTTGAATCCAGGAGGCGGAGGTTGAAGTAACCAAAGAACACAACATAAAACACCAGGGGGGAAAAAAGAAAACACCCCGCCAAAAAAAAAAAAAAAAAAGAAAAGAAAAAGAAAAAAAAATTTACAGTCTGGCGTCTCAGGGAAAGAGGTCTTAAATCTGCACTTGGCCACCAACTGGCTGTGTGACTTTAGGCAGGTGTCTCCATCTCTCTGAGCCTCCACTTTCTGTTGTTGTTATTTGTTTGTTTGAGACAGAGTTTTGCTCTTGTTGCCCAGGCTGGAGTGCAGTGGCGTGATCTCGGCTAACTGCAATCTCCACCTCTTGGGTTCAAGTGATTCTCTTGCCTCAGCCTCCTGAGTAGCTGGGATTATAGGCGCATGCCACCACACCCAGCTAAGTTTTGTATTTTTAGTAGAGACAGGGTTTCAGCAGGTTGGCTGGGCTGGTCTTGAACTCATGACCTTAGGTGATCCACCTGCCTCGGCCTCCCAAGGTGCTGGGATTACAGGCGTGAGCCACCTTGCCCGGCTGAGCCTCCACTTTTAACATCTGTGAATTGGGGGTTGTGTAGTAAAGGTTTAACCTCGCTCAGCTCCTGGGAGGTAACCTCTAAGCCTTTGTACTATCCTGCTTGATAAAAGTATTTTTATTTGGGAGGTTGAGGTAGGAGAATTGCTGGAACCTGGGAGGCGGAGGTTGCAGTGAGCCAAAAATCGTGCCACTGCACTCCAGCCTGGGTTACAGAGTGAGACTCTGTCTCAAAAAAGTTTTTAAAAGAGTATCTCTGTTTATCTGGGGACCTTGGGCCATGCAGTATCAGCTTGACCTCCAGAGGAGCTAGAGACAAGATCGGTCATGCAGGCAGTCAGCCATGCCCATGTGACTGACCCCAATAAAAACCCTGGTCATCAAGGCTCTGGTCAGCTTCCCTGATTGCAATTCTCCATGCATGCTGGGAAAATTGAGCGCTGATCTCTTGACTCCACTGGGAGAGGATGACTAGAAGCTTGCTCCTGGCGTCTCCTTGCGCCTCTTCCCTTTGCTAACTTTAATCTGTATCCTTTCACTGTAATAAACCATAACCGTGAGTCTCATGGCTTTTCTGAGTTTTGTGAGTCTGTCTAGAGAATGATTGAACCTGACGTGGCCTTGGGGATGCCCAAACCAGGGGTGATTAATGGTACATGCTTCATCATGAAGACAAGCATCAAAGAGATTGTATACATACAGCACTTAATGACCACAGCCAGTGCTTACTGAACACAGATTGTGTACCAGGTTGTATGTGTCCATTAACTGGATCCACACAACAGCTCTGGGAAACGGATACTATGATTAATTTTTTTTAACTTTTTTGGTGAAATGTACATTCAGGAATGTATGAACATAGGTTATAGCTTTAAAAAAAGACTTATAATGTGAGAGCTGGGTGCCGTGGCTCATGCCTGAAATCCCAGCTCTTTGGGAGGCCAAGGTGGGAGGACTGCTTGAGTCCAGGGGTTCAAGACCAGCCTAGGTAACACAGTGAGACTCCGTCTCTACCAAAAAAACAATTAAAAATTACCCTCGGTGTGATCACACGCACCTATAATCCCAGCTACTTGGGAGGTGGAGGAAGCAATTGCCACAAAAGCGGTTAAGTAGCTCGTCCTGGATCACAAAGCCCAATATCCTGAACCCAGGGATCCTTGCCCCGGAGCCCCTGTTTTCCCCAGCACGTGGTGATTACCTAGTAAGTGCAGGCTGTTGTGCTGAGGATTGTTGGGGGCTGTTATTGGGGGTTCGCCTCCCGTTACCGTTACTCTGAACTCTGTCCCCATTTGTTAATAATTAATTGCCCTCAAGGAGCCTGTGATCCTGAGGCTTTGCCCAGTTAATCAGTCACTGCCCCCAGTCTGGGCAAGGGGCACTTGGTGAACCTGCTGCCTCCAGAGCACCTTCCCTGGTGTGAAGGCAGCCAGGGACCCAGGATGCTCCGGACCTGTTACCCGCTCTGTTCCCAAGCTGGTCCCCTGGCGAGGGGCTGGCAGCCCCTGAGCTTTGATGGTGGCGCCTTCCACCTCAAGGGCACAGGAGAGCTGACACGGGCCTTGCTGGTTCTCCGGCTGTGTGCCTGGCCCCCACTCGTCACTCACGGGCTGGCGGTGAGCAGCGATCCCGAGGACCAGCCTGGAGGCTCCCCATAGCCTGGTGCTGAGCCCTCGCTCTCCTTCATCCAGCTCCAGGCCTGGTCTCAGCGACTCCTGGGCTCCCGGCTCTCAGGCGCGTTTCTCCGAGCATCTGTCTATGGGCAGTTTGTGGCTGGTGAGACGGCAGAGGAGGTGAGGGGCTGCGTGCAGCAGCTGCGGACCCTCAGCCTCCGACCACTGCTGGCAGTGCCCACTGAGGAGGAGCCGGACTCTGCTGCCAAGAGCGGGTGAGTAGGGAGCCAGGGCCCAGGGAGGCTGGGAGGACGCAGGAAGGGACTTCGCAGGTCGGGACCTGACGCCTGCTGGCTGGGCAGTGAGGCCTGGTATGAGGGGAACCTCGGCGCTATGCTGCGGTGTGTGGACCTGTCGCGGGACCTCCTGGAGCCCCCCAGCCTGGCTGAGGCCAGCCTCATGCAGCTGAAGGTGACGGCGCTGACCAGCGCTCGGCTCTGTGTAAGGAGTGCAAAGATGGGGGTGCCAGGAGGGCGCGGCTGCCCACCGGGCTCCCCTCACCACCCCACCTACCACCCCATTTCAGAAGGAGCTAGCCTCATGGGTCAGAAGGCCAGGAGCCTCCTTGGAGCTGAGCCCCGAGAGGCTGGCTGAAGCCATGGACTCTGGGCAGGTAAGGATCTCAAGCAGGACTGTCGGGGAGAGAGTGCCTTGGACTCAGATGCGGCCACACGGCACGCCAGATGTTCAAAATGCTCACGGCCACCTCCAGCCTTGGAACAGCCAGCAGAAACGCGGCTGTAGCTCCCAGGCATGGTTGAAATGGATGGAATCAGGGTCATCTGGGTTCTCAGGGAGGAGCCTGGAGGCTGGAGGCTCTCAGAGGAGGGACTGGGATAGAAGCTGTTTATCAACTAGAAGGAGGTACATCAATGTGTCCTCAGTCAACACAGCCGCACGGGTGTGAGCTGGCTGGGTGTAAGTTCTGATTAGGCCAATGGGATCTTAGTTTGTTCATTCAATCATTATTTCCTTTTTATCTCTATATTCTATTTCAACCCTACTCCATCTTTTTTTCTTTCTTTCTCTCTCACTCTTTCCTTTTTCTTTCTCTCTCTCTTCTTCCTTCCTTTCTCTCTCTCTCTTTCCTTCCTTCCTTCTTTTCTTTTTCCTTCTCTCTCCCTTCCCTCCCTCCCTCCTTCCTTCCTTCCCTCCTTCCTTCCTTCCCTCCCTCCCCCCCCTCCCTCCCTCCTTCCCTCCCTTCCTTCCTTCGCTCTCTCCTCCCTCCTCTCTCTCTCTCTCTCTCTCTCTCTCTGTCTTACTGTGTTGCACAGGCTGGTCTCTAACTCATGACCTCAAGCAGTCCCCCAGCCTCAGCCTCCCAAAGTTCTGGAATTATAGGTGTGAATCATCACACCCAGCCTCCTATCTTGTATAATGCATATCTTTTTGTTTCTATGATTTTGTTTTGCCAGGTGTATACCATTTGTGGGGGGCATATTTTCCCCAATATTCTATTATACAAATTTTCAAATATACAGAAAAGTAAAAAGAATTGTACATGCACATCCATGTACCTGCCACCTTTAACTATACTCGTTTTAAATCATATCTATCCCTCTATTCCTCTATCCATCCATCAATCTATCTTATTTTTTGGTGCATTTCAAAGTAAATTGCAGACATCAGTATGTTTTCCCCCTGAATGCCTCATGATGTGAATAATGGGCTCATTAATTAGAGCCCAATAATTATTCCCAGTACTTTTTTCTTTCAAGGTAAAACAATGAACTACACACATTGTAAATGTGCCCCTTAATGAACCTTGACCAAAACACACACTTGAGCAATCCAAATCCCTATCAAGATTTAGAACATGGCCGGGAGTGTTGGCTCACGCCTGTAATCGCAACACTTTGGGAGGCTGAGGTGGATGGATTACTGGAGGTCAGGAGTTCAAGAACAGCCTGGCCAACATCGTGAAACCCTGTCTCCACTAGACATACAAAATTAGCCGGGTGTGGTGGCGTGCGCCTGTAATCCCAGCTACTGGGGAGGCTGAGGCAAAAGAATCACTGGAACCCGGGAGGCGGAGGTTGCAATGAGCCAAGATCATGCCCTTGCCCTCTAACCTGGGCAAAAAAGATCAAAATTCTGTCTCAAAAAAAAAAAGAAAAGAAAAAGAAAAAGATTTAGAACATTTCCATCACTGCGTAGTTCCCTCCTGCCCATCTCCATCAATCGAGAGAATGTTTTAAATTTACACAAAAGCATCTTATCAGCTATCTCACTCTACTTCTTATTTTTTCCACTGATGTTAAGATCCACACAAAGTTTTGTTTTGGTTTTGTTTTTGTTTTTATACAGGGTCTCTCTCTGTCACCCAGGCTAGAGTGCAGTGGCATGATCACAGCTCACTGTAGCCTTGAACTCCTGAGCTCTAGCAATCCTCCCACCTAAGCCTCCCAAGTAGCTGGTATTACAGGAATGAGCCACCATGTCCAGCTAATTTTTAAAATTTTTTGTAGAGAAAGGGTCGCACTGTATTGCACGGGCTGGTGCCTCAAGAATCCTCTTGCCACTGGCTGCTGCATGGTTTACCTCTCCTGGGGTGAACCCCTGGGTGGCCTCTGTGTCTCCACCCTCCAAACAATGCTACAGTGGACATGCTGATGTTTCTTTTTCTAATTTTTTATTTGTAATTTTTATTTATTTATTATTATTATTTTAAGACAGAGTCTTGCTCTGTCGCCCAGGCTGGAGTGCAGTGGCGCGATCTCAGTTCACTGCAAGCTCCGCCTCCTGGGTTCACGCCATTCTCCTGCCTCAGCCTCCCCAGCAGCTGGGACTACAGGCGCCCGCCACCTTGCCCAGCTAGTTTTTTGTATTTTTTAGTAGAGACGGGGTTTCACCTGGTTAGCCAGGATGGTCTCGACCTCCTGACCTCGTGATCCACCTGTCTCGGCCTCCCAAAGTGCTGGGATTACAGGCTTGAGCCACCGCGCCCGGCTTTTTTTTTTTTTTTTTTTGTCAGGGGCAGAGGATGGCATCTGGCTCTGTTGCCTAGGCTGGAGTGCAGTGGTACGATCTCGGCTCACTGCAACCTCCGCCTTCCAGGTTCAAGCTATTCTCCTGCTCCAGCGTCCCGAGTAGCTGGAACTATAGGTGCGTGCCACCACGCCCAGCTAAGTTTTGTATTTTTAGTAGAAATGGGGTTTCACTATGTTGGCCAGGCTGGTCTTGAACTCCTGACCTCGTGATCCACCTGCCTTGGCATCCCAAAGTGTTGGGATTACAGGCATAAGCCACTGTACCTGGCCTTATTTGTAATTTATAAAGTGTGTCAGAGAACACATAGAAACAAGATTTCATGGTTCAGAAACTCAGCTTTGGAGAGTAAGGAGTTCATCTCTTCATGAGCTTTAGTTTATTCCTGTGGGGAGAGTGACAGCAACTTCTTGGTGGTTTTAAGGATTAAAACAGGCTGGGTGCAGTGCCTCATGCCTGTAATCTGCATTTTGGGAGGCTGAAATTGGAGGCTTACTTGAGCCCAGGAGTTCAAGACCTGCCTGGGCAACATAGTGAGACCCCATTTCTACAAAAAATTGAAAACTTAGCCTGTGTGCTGGTGCACACCTGGTGTGGAGGCTAAGGCAGGAGGATCCCTTGAGCTCAGGAGGTCAATACCAGCCTGAGTAATACCGTAAGCCCTCGTCTTTACAAAAACATTCTTAAAATTAGCTGGATGTGGTGGCAGGCACCTGTAATCCTTGCTACTCGGCAGGTTAAGGTGGGAGGATTGCTTGAGCTGGCAAGTTTGAGGCTGCAGTGAGCTAAAAATTGTGCCACTTCACTCCAGCCTGGGCGACAGAATGAGAGACCCCGTCTCTAAAAAAAAAAAAAAAGAAAAAAGAAAAAGAAAGAAAGAGGGCCAGGTGCCGTAGCTCATGCCTGTAATCCCAGCACTTTGAGAGGCTAAGTGGGGGTGGATCACTTGAGGTCAGGAGTTTGAGACCAGCCTGGACAACGTGGTAAAACCCCATCTCTACTAAAAATACAAAAATTATCCAGAAGTGGTGGCACTTGCCTATAGTCCCAGTTACTCAGGAGGCTGAGGCAGGAGAATCACTTGAACTTACACTACTGCACTCTTGCCTGGGAGACAGAGTGAGACCCTGTCTCAAAAAAAAAAGGAAAGAAGGGAGGGAGGCAGGAAGGAAGGGAGGGAGGGAGAGAAGGGAAAGAGAGAAAGACCCAGGCTCGGGAAAGGCTGAGGTTCAAACCTCACGTCTGCCCTGAGTTAGCTGTGTGACTTTTGACAAGTGACTTCCCTGCTCTGTGCCCCAGTTTCCCCATCTAGAAAATGGGGGACAATAACAGTTGCTACATCAGAGGGTGGTAAAGATTAAATGAGTTAAATATTTGGTGGGTGTCTGAAATAGCTCCCTGAGGGCCTGAGACTATGCCCCAAGTCAAGGGGGAGACAATCCTCTGTCGGGGGAAGAGGAAACGAGGCTGCTGCCCCCCAGCTTTTCCCTCCTCCAGGTGGCAGCATTCTCCCCACCATGGAGGGCTGCAGCTTCCAGCCCAACCTGCCTCCAGATTCCATGAGCAAGCCTAGGCCTGTCATCCGTATCGACCTTATTGGATATAATAAAGCTTTCAGCCCCACCTGTTCCTCTTTCTTCCATTTCCCAACTTCTTTGAACCCAGCCAGACTCCCTGGAGTCACCAGCAGCTCACATTCAGCCAGATGAATCTACGTAAGACTGTGAGTTAGGAATAATTGTTACTTCCATGTTACAAGCGTATCCACTCCCGAAGTGTTTGCTGAACATCTGTCTTGTTCCAGACACAGTGCTAGGGGCCGAGGAGGCGTGAAGGCGAAATCCCTGACCTCGAGGCACTTCCTTGCAAGTCAGGGGCAAGAGACAATAATTAAAACCAAAGTCAGAATCCCAGCACTTTGGGAGGCTAAGGTGGGAGGATCGCTTGAGCTCAGGAGTCTGAGACCAGCCTGGGCAACATAGGAAGACTTTGACTCTAAAAATAGTAAAAAATTAGCCAGGCGTGGTGGTGGGTGCCTGTGGTCCTAGGTACTTGGGAGGCTGAAGCAGGAGGATTGCTTGAGCTGGGGAGGTAGAGGCTGCAGTTAGCCATGATCGCACCACTGCGTTCCAGCCTGGGCAATACAGCAAGACTCTGTCTCAACAAAACAAAACAAAAATCAGTACGTAACAAGTAGGGGAAAATAAGGCTGAGGAACAGGAAAAGAAGTTGCCAATGTATAGCTGGGAAACCATGTTGAGAAAGTGACATTAGAGCAAATACTTGAAGGAAACATGGCAGCAGGTAAAGGCCTGAAGGTGGGAAGTTGCCCGTCATGTTCAAAGAGTAGCAGGGAGAGCTGAGCATGGTGGCTCATGCCTGTAATCCCAGCACTTTCGGAGGTCAAGGTGGGTGGATCACTTGAGGTAAGGAGATCGAGACCAGCCTGGGCAACATGGTGGAAACCTGTCTCTACTAAAATTACAAATATTAGGCGGGCATGGTGGCGAGCACCTGTAATCCCAGCTACTTGGGAGGCTGAAGCAGGAGAATCACTTGAATCCAGGAGGCGGAGGTTGCAGTGAGCTGAAATCATGCCACTGCACTCCAACCTTAGCAGCAGAGCAATACTCCATCTCAAAAAACAAACAAAAACTGAGGCCTAGAAAGGTTATATAACTTACCCAAGTCACACAATAGGTGGTGGAACCTGGATTCAAACCCTGATTCTAGGCTCATAAGTCCCTCAATTAAAAGTACCTAACTGATATTGCTCATTTTTAGATTTCTAGCAACTTCTAAGCTTTTTTCCACTTCCCCTGCTGCCCCTAGAACCTCCAGGTCTCCTGCCTCAACGATGAGCAGAACCAGCACCTCCAGGCCTCCCTCAGCCGCTTGCATCGGGTGGCCCAGGTAACCCCTCCTGCTGGGGTCTGGCTCCACTGCCCCTGCTGGACACCCAGGACCCTGACCGCCGTCTCTGTCACCCTCAGTATGCCCGGGCCCAGCACGTGCGGCTCCTGGTGGATGCGGAGTACACCTCACTGAACCCTGCGCTCTCGCTGCTGGTGGCTGCCCTGGCTGTGCGCTGGAACAGCCCAGGGGAAGGCGGGCCCTGGGTGTGGAACACCTACCAGGCCTGTCTAAAGGTGTGCAGTGTGTTCTGGGAGGTGCAGGCTGGGGTCTGCACACCCTGACCTACCAGAACGTGCCCGCGTGCCCTACAGGACACATTCGAGCGGCTGGGGAGGGACGCAGAGGCTGCACACAGGGCCGGCCTCGCCTTCGGAGTGAAGCTGGTACGAGGTGCCTATCTGGACAAGGAGAGAGCGGTGGCCCAGCTTCATGGGATGAAGGACCCCACTCAGCCTGACTATGAGGCCACCAGTCAGAGGTAGGCCTGGGCCAGCTGGCCTCTGCAGGAAATAACACCTA
The DNA here is from genome assembly GCF_008728515.1 of Papio anubis. Lineage (NCBI taxonomy): Eukaryota > Metazoa > Chordata > Mammalia > Primates > Cercopithecidae > Papio > Papio anubis. Next base: position 20,640,689 of record NC_044995.1, read on the forward strand.
ATGGTCGGGTGCAGTGGCTCATACCTGTAATCCCAGTGCTTTGGGAGCCTGAGGCTAGAGATTCACTTGAGAACAGGAGTTGGAGACCAGCCTGGGCAACATAGGGAGACCTCATCTCTAAAAAATTTTAACAATAGCCGGGTGTGGTAGCACGTGCCTGTAGTTCAGCTACTTAGGAGGCTGAGGTGGGAGGATCACTTGAGGCCAGGAGTTCAAGGCTGCAGTGAGCCATGACTGCACCACCGCACTTCAGCCTCGGCAACAGCGTGAGACTCTGTCTCAAAACAAACACACACACAAACAAACAAAAAACCAAAAAAAAAACGCCTGCAGTGGCCTCTAAGCCCCACATGCTCTGGTCCCTGTCACTTCCCTAACTTTCTCTTCCTCTCCCTCACTCCACTGCAGCCACACTGGCCTCCTCCATGATACCCAGGGGCTTGGCACTTCCTGTTCCCACTGCCTGGGACATTCCCACTGCAGACAGCAGCATGGCCCCATCCCTCACCTCCTTATATCTTTACTTCTTGGTACCTTCTCTGGGGGCCACAGGGACTCACCCAGGTTACAGAGCAGGTGGCCTAGCCATGTTTGGAATCTAGGCTCATGTCCGAGATCTGCGGGGGCTCCAAGGCACGTTTGTGTACCATCGGCTTAACTGGTACCAAGCCAGGCACAGTGGTGTGTGCCTGTCATCCCAACTACTTGGGAGGCTAAGGTAGGAAGATTGCTTGAGCCCAATATGAGCAACATAGCAAGATCCCATCTGTAAAAACATTAAAAATAAAAAATTACGGCCAGGCATGGTAGCTCCGCTTATAATCCCAGCACTTTGGGAGGTTGAGGCAGGCAGATCACTTGAGGTCAGGAGTTTTGAGACCAGCCTGGCCAACATGGTGAAACCCTGTCTCTACTAAAAATACAAAAATTAGCCAGGTGTGGTGGCTTGCACTGGTAATCCCAGCTACTTGGGAGGCTGAGGTAGGAGAATTACTTGAACCCAGGAGGCAAAGGTTGCAGTGAGCCAAGATTGCGCCACTGAACTCCAGCCTGGGTGACAGAGTGAGACTCTGTCTCAAAATAATAATAATAATAATTTGCACTATTATTTTAAAAATTGAAATATAATTCACATATCATAGAATTCACAATTTTAACATGTACAATTCAGCGGAGTTTAGTATATTCCCAAAATTGTGCAACCGTCACCACTCTTTGATTCCAGAATATTTTCATCACCCCAAAAAGTAACCTCATACCAGTGAGAAGTCAGTCGCTTTCTGTTCCCTCCTCCTCTCAGCCCCTGGAAACCACTAACCTACTTTTTGTCTCTGTGGATTTGCCTATTCTAGACATTTCATATAAATGGAATCACACAATATGTGACCTTGTATATTTGGCTTTTTTCATTTGTTTTTTAACTTATTTTTGAGACAGGGTCGCACTCTGTCTCCCAGGCTGGAGTGCAGTGGTGCGATCTTGGCTCACTGCAGCCTTGACTCCCCAGGCCCAAGCCATCCTCCCACCTCAGTCTCCCAAGTAGCTAAGACCACCAGCGCACACCACCGTGTCCAACAATTTTTGTTTTAATTTTTGTAGACGTGGGGTCTCCCTATGTTGCCCAGGCTAGTCTCGAACTCCTAGGCTCAAGCAGCCCTCCTGCCTTGGCTTCCCCAAGTGCTGGGATTATAGGCGTGAGCCAGCATGTCCTGCCTCGACTGTGCATTTTAAAGGCAGAATAGCCTACCGATAAGGAGTCTGGGCTCTGGAGCATCAGACAGCCTGAGTTCAAATCCCAGCCTGGTCACCTCTAGCTGTGTGACCTGGGGACGAGAGATGGAACCCTTCTCAGTTTCAGTCTCCCCACTCTGTAAAAAGGGAATAGGAACATTGCCTTCCGGAGCTGATTTGAGAATTAGATGAGTGATTAGCTTTTTCCAAAGGAAACAGAATTCCGCACAAAGGGTTTTAACTAAAGGAAATTTGGTGAAGGGGCTGTTTATAGAAGTGTCGGGGGCCAGGCGCAGGGCCTCACACCTGTAATCCCAGCAGTTTGGGAGGCCAAGGTGGGAGGATCGCTTGAGCCCAGGAGTTGGAGGATTCAGTGAGATGAGATCGCGCCACTGCACTCCAGCCTGGGCAACAGAGTGAGACCCAGTCTCTAAAAAAAAACAAAACGAAAAGGAAGTGTAGGCAAAGTCAGGGAAGTTATTAGGAAGCTATTTCTTTTTTTCTTTTTTTTTGAGACGGAGTCTCGCTCTGTCGCCCAGGCTGGAGTGCAGTGGCGCTATCTCGACTCACTACAAGCTCCGCCTCCCGGGTTCATGCCATTCTCCTGCCTCAGCCTCCCGTGTAGCTGGGACTACAGGCGCCCACCACCACGCCCGGCTAATTTTTTGTATTTTTAGTAGAGATGGGGTTTCACTGTGTTAGCCAGGATGGTCTCGATCTCCTGACCTCGTGATCTGCCCGTCTCGACCTCCCAAAGTGCTGGGATTACAGGCGTGAGCCACCACGCCTGGCCTAGGAAGCTATTTCGACCCCTATGCTGTAGTTGAAGGAGAGGGGCCATCTTAGGGAGCTGTGGTCACACAGAGAGCACAGTCAGGGTGAGCAGGGAGGGGCCGAGGTGAGACACTCACACTCCTTCCTGCACATGACTCCGTGGGGGATGTGGGGCAAAAGTGTCTCTTCCTGAGGGGCAGAGAAGGGTGGAAAACAGGTCTGGGGGGCGATGGGGAAGACCCACAGAGGATGTGAAGTACATAGGGTGGGCCGTGGCCTGCAGCATGCTTGCAAGGCATTTGCCAATCTTTTTCTTCTTCCATATCAGTACCCAGACAGTGTCCTCCTTCCTTTTCACAGTTTCCTTAGCCAGTTCCCCATTTATGGACATCTGGGCTGTTGCTAGTGATGTTCTGTTGACAACGCAGCAGTGATAACCTTGGGGAAATGTCATCTCCTGCACATGATGCGACCCTCTCCTGTGAGACCGTCGCCACTGTCCCAAAGACTTCATACCCCTCTTATCTCACCATCCTCACAACAGTGCTGCTCGGAAACTCACAGTGACAAGAGACTAACATGGGGCTGGGCGCGGTGGCTCACGCCTGTAATCCCAGCACTTTGGGAGGCTGAGGTGGGCAGATCACCTGAGGTCAGGAGTTTGAGACCAGCCTGACCAACATGGTGAAACCCCGTCTCTACTAAAAATACAAAAATTAGCTGGGTATGGCCGGGCGCGGTGGCTCAAGCCTGTAATCCCAGCACTTTGGGAGGCCGAGACGGGCGGATCACGAGGTCAGGAGATCGAGACCATCCTGGTTAATATGGTGAAACCCTGTCTCTACTAAAAAGTACAAAAAAAAAAACTAGCCGGGCAAGGTGGCGGGCGCCTGTAGTCCCAGCTACTTGGGAGGCTGAGGCAGGAGAATGGCGTGAACCCGGGAGGCAGAGCTTGTAGTGAGCTGAGATCTGGCCACTGCACTCCAGCCTGGGCGATAGAGCGAAACTCCGTCTCAAAAAAAAAAAAAAAAAAAATTAGCTGGGTATGATGGTGCATACCTGTAATCCCAGCTGCTCAGGAGGCTGAGGCAGGGGAATCACTTGAACCTGGGAGGTGGAGGTTGCGGTGAGCCGAGATCACCACTGCATTCCAGCCTGGGTAAGAGAGTGAGACTCCATCTCAAAAACAAACAAACTCCCCCCCCAAAAAACCCAAAAGATGAAAGTGGCTCAGAGAAGGGATGTCCCTTACAACTGGTGCAGATGGAACGGGGTACTGGTTCCAGAGATCCCTCGCTTAGGAGCACCCCACCCACCCCAGTCCCTGGGGCCTGAGCCTCGCTCACTAGGTGAGCTGAACAGAGCATCTCCCTTCAGTTACAGCCGCTGCCTGGAACTGATGCTGACGCGCGTGGCCCGCCACGGCCCCATGTGCCACCTCATGGTGGCTTCCCACAATGAGGAATCTGTTCGCCAGGCAACCAAGCGGTATGAGGTGGAGGGACGGGCGGGAAATAGGTGCCCACAAAAGCTCCTTCGCTTCCTCTCCCTTGCTCGAATGCCAGAGATGGACAGCGGTGTTCTGGGGAGAATTTTAAAAATATTTAAAGCTGGGCGCGGTGGCTCACACCTGTAATCCCAGCATTTTGGGAGGCCGAGGTGGGCGGATCACGAGGTCAGGAGATCGAGACCATCCTGGCTAACACGGTGAAACCCCGTCTCTACTAAAATATACAAAAAAGTGAGCCAGGTGTGGTGGCGGGCGCCTGTAGTCCCAGCTACTCGGGAGGCTGAGGCAGGAGAATGGCGTGAACCTGGGAGGCGGAGCTTGCAGTGAGCCGAGATCTCGCACCTGCACTCCAGCCTGGGTGACAGAGCAAGACTGTCTCAAAAACAAACAACAACAACAACAAAAATTTATAGCCGGGCATGGTTGGCACATGCCTATAATCCTAGCACTTTGGGAGGCTGAGGCGGAGGACTGTTGGAGACCAGCCTGGGAAACACAGAAAGATCCCATTTCTATACCAAATTAAAAAAAAAAAAAAAGCTGGGTGTGGTGGTGCACACCTGTAGTCCCAGCTATTCGGGAGGCTGAGGTGGAAGGATCACTTGAGCCCAGGAGGTTGAGGCTGCAGTGAGCAGTGCTTGAGCCACTGCACTCCAGCCTGGATAACAAAGCAAGACCCTACCTCTTAAAACAAATAAACACATTAACCCCTGCTATACCTGTAGGTCCTTATAGGTCCCAGATGGACAAGATGTCGCCCCTTATTTGCTGGGGCATAAGGAGGTCTGAGAGCTCCAGGGAAGTGGCTGGGATTCCCTGGGGGACCTTCAAGGAATGCAAAGGACTTATTATTATGTATCATTGAGTTTGGAAATACTTCAATATTTGAATTACTGGAGCTGCCATATGGGTGCTTAGTGACTGACTCTAAGCTCTAGATGCAGCCACGGTCTGGAGTGATGATGTGGTCTTTTCTGCAGCATGTGGGAGCTGGGCATTCCTCTGGACGGGACTGTCTGTTTCGGACAACTTCTGGGCATGTGTGACCATGTCTCTCTGGCACTGGGTATGTGAATGTCTCCCCCATCCCCACCAAGCCCCAGGCCTCACTCCCTCCCAGCCAGAGCCCTTCTCCTATTCCCAACCAAGGCCCAGCCTCCAGATCCTCCCAGAGAGATCTGTCATTCCAGTGTCTGCGGGCCTTCCCAGGCTGTGTCTCTGTGTCTGCCGTCTGTCATTTCTGCTGGTTCTTGATCATGGTGTATTACTTCTTGTGTGTTTTGCTATCTTTACTCCTTTTGCTCCTCAGAGCCTGACACCAGATAATTAACGTTTCCTTCTGCCAGGTGCTAAGCAGAACAAAATCACTTTATCCTAAATTCACAGCTTGAGGTTTCTTGAGACACCCCACTGGTGCAAATTTGAACTACAAATACATAAGGGGGTTAACCCATAGCCCCAACTTCGCAGAGGTGGATTTTTCTGTTTTGTTCCTTGATCTGTTTATGACCAAGACCATTTCCTGGGACTGGGGGAAGGTTGCAGTGTTGACTGTTTATTAGCTCTTACTCTGAGGGTGTAGTTTTTTGGGTTCTGGTTTAACTTGGGGAAGTTCTCCCTTATAACTCTCACCTCAGTCAGGCTTGAAGTCTGACTCAATGTCCTCCCAAAACTCTGTGAAGTCATCAAATAGCAGCTCGGTTTTGCTTTCAGGGCAGAAGTGGCTTACTGTGTGTCCCTTCTCTCTCTGGGTTCTCATTTTCTTATTTATTTATTATCTATCTATTTATTTATTTATTTAGAGACAGAGTCTTGCTCCGTTACTCAGGCTGGAGTCCAGTGGCGCCATCTTGGCTCACTGCAACCTTTGCCTCCTGGGTTCAAGCAATTTCTCCTGCCTCAGCCTCCTAAGTGGTTGGAACTACAGGCAGCTGCCACCATGCCTGGCTAATTTTTGTATTTTTAGTAGAGACGGGTTTCACCGTGTTGGCCAGGCTGGTCTCGAACTCTTGAACTCAGGTGATCTGCCCACCTCAGCCTCCCAAAGTGCTGGGATTACAGGCATGAGCCACCGTACCTGGCCTCACTTTCTCTTGATTCTTGGATTAGTAAATTCCTTACTCTCTTGGCACCATTTTAATAACTAAGATTTTTTAAAATGCAGGCTGGATGCAGTGGATCACGCCTGTAATCCCAGCATTTTGGGAGGCCAAGGCATGAGGATCACTTGAGCTCAGGAGTTTGAGGCCAGCCAGGGCAATATAGTGAGATTCCACCTCTTCAAATAATAAGAACAATTAGCTGGGGCAGGGCGTAGTGGCTCACACCTGCAACCCCAGTACTTTGGGAGGCCAACGTGGGTGGATCACTTGAGGTCAGGAGTTCGAGACCAGCCTGGCCAACATGGTGAAACTCCATCTCTACTAAAACTACAAAAATTGGCTGGGCATGGTGGTGCATGCCTGTAACCCAGCTACTGGGGAGGCTGAGGCAGGATAATCACTTGAACCCAGGAGGCGGAGGTTGTAGTGAGCTGAGATCATGCCACTGCACTCCAGCCTGGGCGACAGAGCCAGATTCTGTCTCAAAAACAAAATAAATAGGTCGGGTGCGGTGGCTCACGCCTGTAATCCCAGCACTCTGGGAGGCCGAGGCAGGCGGATCACCTGAGGTCAGGAGTTTGAGACCAGCCTGGCAAACATGGTAAGACCCCCGTCTCTACTAAAAATACAAAAATTAGCCAGGTATAGTGGCACATGCCTATAATCCCAGCCACTCAGGAGGCTGAAGCAGGAGGAGAATCACTTGAACCTGGGAGGCGGAGGTTGCAGTGAGCGGAGACTATGCCACTGCACTCCAGTCTGGGCAACAGAGTGAGACTCTGTCTCAGAAAAACACCAAAAATGAAAAAGCAAAACCCACTCTCCCTGCAGGGCAGGCCGGCTACGTAGTGTATAAGTCCATCCCCTATGGCTCTTTGGAGGAGGTAATCCCCTACCTGATCCGGAGGGCCCAGGAAAACCGGAGCGTGCTTCAGGGTGTCCGCAGGGAACAGGAGCTGCTCAGCCAAGAACTGTGGCGGCGGCTGCTGCCAGGACGCCGAAGGATACCCCACTAGCACCCCTGAGGGGGTCATGTGGTCAATAAAGGTCCTTAGGCACTGCCAAAGCTGCTGTGCTACACTGACACCGCCTCCTTGTGGAAGGGCTCATCTTGACCTCAGCCAGTCCAAGCTAGGGGTTTTGCAATTCAAGAGAGAGCGTTAGGCTGGGAGTGGTGGCTCTTGCCTATAATCCCAGTGCTTTGGGAGGCCAAGGTGGGAGGCTTCCTTCAGTCTAGGAGTTCGAGACCAGCCTGGGCAACATAGCAATATTCTTTCTCTACAAAAAATTAAATCAGTAAGGCATGGTGGTGCGTGCCTGTGGTCCCAGCTCAGGAGACTGAGGCAGGAGGATCACTTGAGCCCAGGGGTTTGAGGCTGCAGTGATCTATGACTGTATCCAGACTGTTCTCCAGTCTGGGTGACAGAAAGAGACTGTGTTTCAAAAAAAAAAAAAAGATTGAGCGCGGTGACTCACACCTGTAATCCCAGCATTTTGGGAGGCTGAGGCGGGTGGCTCATGAGGTCAGGAGATCGAGACCATCCTGGCTAACACAGTGAAACCCCGTCTCTACTAAAAATACAAAAAAAAAAAAAAAAAAAAAGCCGGGCATGGTGGTGGGCACCTGTAGTCCCAGCTTCTTGGGAGGCTGAGGCAGGAGAATGGCATGAATCCAGGAGGCAGAGCTTGCAGTGAGCTGAGATCATGCCACTGCACTCCAGCCTGGACAACAGAGCAAGACTCCGTCTCAAAAGAAAAGAAAAAGATCGTTAGACACCCACTGAGAATAGTAAGGGCACTGATGGAGGACTAAGGAAGCCTCCCCCACCTCTGAGGCAGCCCATCCTGGGTTGGGTCTGACCAGCGACTGATGCAGAACTTTCTTCATCCCAGGGGATGCCTAAAGGAAGGGCACACATGGAGAGCAGACACCAAGGCACTGAAGTCAAGGGGCTTGGCCTAGGCCAAGTGGCCAGGGAGGGACAGAAGAAAGAGCCAAGTCATTCTGTCAGTTAATAAGCATTGAATGAAACTAAGCGCAGTGGCTCATGCCTGTAATCCCAGCACTTTGGGAGACCAAGGCAGGTGGATTGCTTGAGGTCAGGAGTTTGAGACCAGTCTGGGCAACATAGTGAAACCCCATATCTCTCAAAAAAAAAAAAAAAAAAAAAAAAAAGAAAGAAAGAAATTAGCTAGCCAGGCGCGGTGGCTCACACCTGTAATCCCAGCACTTTGGGAGGCTGAGGTAGATGGATCACGAGGTCAAGAGATCGAAACCATCCTGGCCAACGTGGTGAAACCCTGTCTCTACTAAAAATACAAAAATTAGCCTGGCGAGGTGGCACTCACCTGTAGTCCCAGCTACTTGGGAGGCTGAGGCAGGAGAATCGCTTCAACCTGGGAGGCGGAGGTTTCAGTGAGCCAAGATAGTGCCACTGCACTCCAGCCTGACGACAGAGCGAGACTCCACCTTAAAAAAAAAAAAATTAGCTAGGGGTGGTGGGTGGCCTGTGCCTGTGGTCCCAGCTACTTGGGAGGCTGAGGCAGGAGGTTGGCTTGAGCCCTGGAGGTGGAGGCTGGAGTGAGCTATGATCTCACCACTGCACACCAGCCCGGGCAACAGAGTGAGATCCTGTCTGAGAAAAACGCCAGGTACAGTGGTTCATGCCTGTAATCCCAGCACTTTGGGAGGCCAAGATGGGCAGAAGTCAGGAGTTGGAGGCCAGCCTGGTCAACATGGTGAAACCCCGTGTCTACTAAAAATACAAAAATTAGCTGGGCGTGGTGGTGGAGCCTGTAATCCCAGCTACTCGGGAGGCTGAGGTAGGAGAATTGCTTGAACCTGGGAGATGGAGGTTGCAGTGAGCCGAGATCGCGCCACTGCACCCCAGCCTGGGCGACAGAGTGAGAATAAAAGCACTGAATGAGGCCTCCTTTGAGCTAGGTTCTGGGGTGAACAAGGCTGTGAACACAACAGTGACAAGAGCGACCCTAGGTTCTGCCTTACAGAGCTTAGTCCGGTGTGGGTAGACAGCCCCATCCTCAGACAGTGACAGCCCCGACTGGTCAGGGCGATGGGTCCCAGGCCGAGTCGCTGGGCTGTGTTGGGGAAGGGGGTGCTACTGCGCAGGCGCTGCGGGAGGCCACTGGGGCTCAAGCACCGCGGATTCCCGCTCATACGGCCGGCCGAATCACGTGGCAGTCACGTGGCGACCACTGTCTAGCCCAACGGTGAGTGCAAAGCCACCTGGACTGGGGTCTGGGCCCAGAACTTTCCCAGAGCTTTCTGGGGCCACAGATCACCCTCAGACCCTTCCGCGAGCCCTCAAGCCCCTCCCACCCTGCCATTCTCTTCCGCGGCCCTCAGACCCCGCCCCCACCCGTTTAGCAAACCCTGTCCCCATTCCGCTGACCCCTTCCCCAGCCCCAGACACTGTCCTCAGAGCCCCCTTTCCCAGCCTGCAGACCCCACCCCCAACACACAGACACTTCCCTAGTCCTTAGTCCAGGCGTCCCACCCTCGGACCCTCGAACCGTCGGCAGATCCTGCCATCAGTGCCCTCTCCTCCTTCAAAGCCCGCCGGCTGCCCTCAGACCCCATCCACCCCGCGGACCCCACAGACGCTGTCCCCAGAGCCTCCCCACGACCCCTCTCACCACCTCTCAAATCCTAAACCACAGACGCCTCTTCCTCCCACCGCAGCCTTCAGAGCCTCCTCCCAAGCCCTTCGACTCCCTTCCCAGGCTCAGATTCCATCCTCGCAGCCCTTCTGCCACCCTGGCACGCCCGACCCCAGCCCTAAGCCCCCTCCCAGCCCCCCAATTGCCTTAGATCCCCCTCAGCTCTCAGTCTCCCTGCGACCCCTGCGACACCTTCTGGTGTGTCGCCCTCCCAGAGCCACCCCCTTTTCTCATTCAGCCGCCTCCCTTCCCATCAGACCCCTCCTGAATCCCCTTCCCTTCTAGACTGCGCCCCCAAAACCCCCAGCCAACTCTGTCTTTATTGTTTTCTTGTCCCCAAAGTTCCAGTCCTTCACATCCCCCTTCCCTCATGAGACCCCCTAGCGGATCCCTGCCCCGGAACCGGACCCCACAGACGCCCTCACTGCCCTTTCGCTTCCCAGTGGAGCTGGGTTCCAAGAGGGATCTAGACACCCAGGTGGGCCGTCTGCACCACGTGGCTGTGGCGGGGGAGCCCAGGATGGGGCCCGGCCAGGCTCCTGCTGAGAGGTGAGGGCCTGGTTGCTGGTACATCTGTGGAGGCAGGATCAAGGAGCTGTATGGAAGGTGTGGCTTCAGTTGGCCAGTCAGCAGTGGTACCGAGCACTGACTGTGTCCCGAGCTCTGCGGTCCCTGATGGGGATTTAAGGGTGAACATGACCCTTGGACAGGGTGGACAGGTCCGCCCCCGGTCTGACCAACTGGTCTGTCCCCACAGAGAAAGTGTGCCGTGAAGTGGCTCACAGAGCCAAGACCACACCCAGGTGTGTGCCCCCTGTGATGTCCCCAGACCCCATCCCATTCCAGGTAGGAGCCAGGATGGGGCTGTGGGGGACCAAGGGAGCTGTAGGACACCTGGGCAACCCATGCCAGCTCTCTGCCATCCCTCTCTGCAGGCCCCAGAGACTCCTGAGGTCACAGGCCACAGCAGGGTGCAGCCTGGAGCTTGGGCAGCAGCTTGACTCTAGGCAGCAGCTCTGGGCCTAGCTCAGGCCCCAGCCCTGGGTCTGGCCACAGCCCCACAGCCAGGGTCAGCCTGCACTGCTGCCTGGAGCCCAGCCCAACAGTACAGATACCCCCAGAGCCTTGAACAACTGTCCCATTGCTAACCTGTGACTACCTCTGCCCGCCCTCCAGTAGTCACCAACCCCAAGTTCTCTGGCTGCCTCTCCTTTGACCAGGGAACTTTAGGGTCGCCCAACTGTCCCCTCACTCACCTGTGACCCTTAACCAACCCTGCTTCCCCCAGGGCCCTTCCCTGCACTCCACCTCCAGCCTCCAGGACTCAGCCTCCCTGCTGGGGACCCAGAGCTCTATGGAGCAGTTTGAGGAAGCTCTCAGCCAAGATTCCAGCCCTGCAGGGGCTGCTGTGGCACACACACAGGGTTACTCTGCTGGAGCCCCAGCCCTATGAGCCCATCCCCAGCCTGCTGACCCACAGGGAGGCTTCCCACACATTGGGAGGCTGCTGGAAGGCCACGAGGGCAGGCTAAGCAGGGGACCCCGAGCCCAGTCTGTGCCCCATCCGCCCTCCCAGGCCCGCTGGAGCGCCATGGCTACCAGGTGGCATCTCCAGCCTTCTCTCCTGCAGGCACCTGCTACTGAGCTGACTGGAGAAGGTCTCTTCTCCAGCCTGCAGAAGTGAGACCTGAGGCCTCGGATGGGAGGACTCTGGGTAACCCTAGGTCTTTATCCCTGAGGTAACCCTAGGTCTGCCTGTGCCCCACTGCTTCCCAAGATGGACCTGCTGGAGATCATAGCAGAGCTGCAAAAAGGATGTCAGCTTGGAGAAAAGCCCAGCCTGAGCCCCACTCCTGACCTAGACTCCCAGGGTGCCCATGGTTCCCGCTCTGCGGATACCACCTCTTAGAGGCTCCCAGGAGTAACTCCTGCCTTGGTGCCTCCCCAGAAGGAAATAGAATGATAGAGCGCCCCCTCTGTCTGTCTTCACTCACTGAGTTTGGCCCCAGCACGACTTCAGCAGCCACATTTTCACCATTTTATTCGTTAATGTTGTCAGATGGTTTAGTGGGGCATGTGGGGAAGGAAGGGTAGTTGTCCCCCCATCCCCGTGCACAGGTCAGGACATGCTGGGGGCTCCTGGAGGGAGAGGAGGATGGGGTCAGCCTAGCCCCCCCACCCCAGATTTGTGCAAGGGCCCCCAGGATGGAGCGGGGGGATGGGCGGACCCTTCAGTCCAGGGTAGGGAAGCTGGGATTACAGGTTAGGGACCCACATCAGAAGCAAGTTACAAAGTTAGAAACCTGGGGTAGTGGTCGGGGCTCAAGAAAATACAAAACAAGGGATTTGGTTGAGCCAAGATCCAGTAGGGGTGAAGGGAAGGAAGGACGGCCCCTCCCAGCTGGTGCTCAGCAGTAGCTTCGGGTCTGGCCCTCAGAGTGGAGGGACCAGCTGGGAGTGGGGTAAGGGGGTGGGGGACCAGCCCCCTCCCCTCTTTGCCCTCCATTTCTGTACAAGGACCCTCGGTGGAGCTCGCCCCCCCTTCCGTAGGCTGGCGGGGCTGCCCTGTAGAGCAGGAGAGGCTCAGGGGGGCCCCAGGGACCTGGCACCCTATGAGGGGTACGGGGGCCCCAGGGTGCCCGTTGTTTCTGGGGAAGGCGGGGGACTGGGGGACCGGGATCTGAACGGCTTCGGGGGTGGGCAGGAGGGGAAGAAGAGGAGGAAGAGGCAGGTGAGGGACCTCTGGGCCCTAGGGCTAGGTTGACGTAGAGGGGCTCAGGCGGTGTGGGGCGCCGAGCAGGGTGCTGGGGGGCTGAGTAGCCAAGGTGGTCAGGGGGAAAGCAGGAGGGGGCTGGCGGGTAGCTGAGCAGGAAGTCAGGGGACCTGTGGAGTGGGGGCGATTGGCCAAGCATGCCATAGGAGGCATTGAGCCTGTCGGGGGGCATGGAGCGAAAGGGACTCCAGGAGCGGGTAGGGCCAGAATAGGGGGACCCCTCACCTGCCCCGATCTCATAGTACAGGTTCTCTCCCCTGTCGAGTGGTGCAGGGGGGCCCAGGGAGCTCCTCCAGACCGGGGCTGGGGAACTGGGCTGGAAGGATGGGGGGCCCAGGGGGTACAAGCCTGGCTTGGGGACCCCGAGGAAGGGTGGCAGGCACTCCCTGGGGGCTGGGGAGAAGAAGCCGGGGGTAGGAACCTGTGAGGGGACAGAACATGGGGACTGGGCTGCTGCCTCTGGTGCATCCCTGCCCCCCCCACCTGCCCTGAGCTGGGCACTGACCTGGGCAGGGCCTCGGAGTCCCCTCCTTGAGGTCCCCATGGGCCGCTGGCTCCTCAGCAGGCTCCCATCACTTTGTTGCCTTGGTAAGTAGGATGGGGGTCCCGGGACCCAGACACTCGGATGGGCTAGGGAGTTGGGAGGTGGCCCACTCCCTGAGGTCCCCGGGGGCTCCCCACCCACCTCCAGAGACAGCGACCGGCGGAAGGGGGATCGGGGAGCAGGTGGGGTGCCCCCACACTCCTGCTGGCTCTGTTGCTCGGCCACCTGCTGAGCCCGCTCAGCCAGGGCCAGGGCCATGAGGCGCGCTGGGTTCTTGGGGGGCGGGGGTGGGGCACCCCCAGGGCGCAGGAGAGACAGGGGAGGGGGTGGCAATGGTGACTCCATATCAGGACCTATATAAATGAATGGAGAGGGGTTCAGCTGGGGCCAGGCCCTCAGGGTCAGTGAGAGCAGGCGGGGACAGGGGTGGGGTAGGCCGAGCAGGACTCACCCAGTGGGCCTTGAGCTCCCCGGAGCTTGCTGCACATCTCCTGCTGGCAGGCGTCAGTCAGCGGGGCCTCGGCTCCACGCAGCAGCAGGGGTATGAGATGGGGGCGCAGGCTCCGGCCAGGGCTGAGAGCTGGTGTTGGGGTGGCTGAGGCAGGTGCTCCCCCAGCCCCCAACAGTTCTAGGACAGCGGGTGGCACTGATACAGCCAGGGGCTCTGAGATGTCCAGGGCAGCGGGCGAGGCAGGGCTGGTGGGCCCTCGGGGCGAGATGGCCTGGGGGGTCACCCTGGGTGGGAAGGCAGAGGCAGGGGCGGGGGGTGCTGGGCTGGCGGGAGGTGCGGGATCCCCTGGGGTGGGGCTGCTGCAGCGGAAGGTTAAGGGATCAAAGTCCAGCCCCCGGAGTCCCTCCAGGCAGCGGGGTGGGCTGAAGTCCAGCTCATCACCATCATCTAGCCAGGCTGAGGTACGGTGTGAGGGGGACCCAGAGAGTGCCCCCAGCCCAGCTGCTGAGGACTCAGAGGATGAAGAGGAGGACTCCGAGGAGGAGGACTCAGAGGAGGAGGACGAGGACAGGCTCTCGCAGGAGCCAGCAGGTGCTGGGCCCACGGGGAAAGCGTCGCTGCTGGAGTGGGGTCGCCGCAGCCTGTGCAGCCTCTGGAGGCCTGAAGGGGTGGAGTCAGTGAGACCATCCCTGAGAACAGGGCGCACAGCCCCACAGAAAGCTGGGGAAAGGACATGAAGAGGCACCTCCCCAGAGAGTGCCACAGTAGCTGTGAAGCCAGGAAAAGCTGTTTCAGATTCACGGTGGAGACCATGAAGAGGACACTTCCGGCCCAAAGCACGAAGGTCCTGTGGCCGCCCCACAGGCTGTGGGCACGAGACCAACAGATTCACACACAGCTGCTGAGCCGGCAGGACAGTGCCTGTGCTCCTGGGTACATGGGAGGGCAGTACCCCAGGAGTGTGAGGACAGTGGGGTGGTTCAGAAGAGCCCCCAGAGGCATGGCTGGGTGGGATGGATAAGCAGCCCCTAGCAGAGGCCGGAAAGCGGCACCCAGCAGCGCGGCAGGCTGTGAGGTAGCAATGGGGAAAAAGCCAAGCGCGGTGCCCCTTTCTTATGACACCCTTTAAATAAAGTTTCCAAAATGACTAGAACTGAGCAGTATGATCCTTCCACACACACCTGTGTATGATCAAACCCGGAAAGCAAGGGCAGGGTAGTCTGCAAATTGAGAGGATGCCTCCAGTGGGGAAGAACTTGAAGGGGAGAAGGAATGGAGCTGCTTTAGTTCTAGGCTGGTGGGTTCATGGATGTCCATAATGTTATTTAAAAATGTTCAACAGGAATAATAAAGACTTTTTAAAGGGCCTGTCATGGACCAATAAGTTAAGTTCGGTGTGTGATGCACCAAAGGTGATACTGTATCCAACTCATTGTACATAAAGGCCAGGTTAAAATTTTCAAAAGCCCCAGGACCCCCAAAGGTGAAGTACAAAATTTGGAGGCCAAACCAGGGCCCCAATTCCTCCTGGCTCCACTTGGGCGCAGATAGTGCCCCCCCACTTCCCCCCCTTGCTCACCAGCCCCGCTGGCCTGCGATGACAGAGACTCCTCGCTCTTGGCAGATCTCAGTGTGACGGTGTCGGGTCTGCCGCCTGCAGGAGACGAAGAGGTAGGAGGGCACTCCAGCGACCACCGCTGCCCACCAGCCCGTGGCCCAGCCTCTCACCTGAAGGCTGCGGTGGGGCGCGGGTGCCCCCCAGCCAGGGCAGGGGCTTCTTTCGAGGGACACTGGGGCCCCGGCCCAGTGCAAAGAACGTCTTCCAGCTGCTGCCCCCTGGCTTCCGCTGTTTCTCCCCTCTCTCCCCTTTCCTCCTGCGGTTTGGGGGAGAAATGGCAGGTCGTCTGAGGAACCAGGCCTCCACCTGCCCCTCACCACCCCCAGCATCCCACTCACCTTTCCGCAGGTGAGGCGGGGGTCTTGGGAGTTGTGGGCTCTGTGGGCATCCCCAGCCGGCCCTGCGTGCGCGCCTGGGCTTCCTCCAGCGTCAGCAGGCGGGTGGAGGGGCAGCTGCCCGCGAGGGACTTGGGCCTGGGGAGCAGGCATCGGCCTGGGGAGTGTGGAAAGGGGGCACCTGTCAGCTCTGGGGCCGCCCAAGGCCACGGGCAAAGCCAAGCGCCACAGCCCAAGCCCCGGCCCCGCAGCATGCCCACCCGGGCTGGCAAGGCAGGGGGCCGGGGCGGATCAGGAGGGAGCGGGCGGGCAGCAGGCAGGTGGGAGGAGGGCGGGGCAGGACGAGCTGATGAGGAGGCAGCTCCCGGCAGCCAGCGAGGGCAGCGGCTCTGGCTTCAGTTACCTCGGGCCAGAGGGCCCTCCGACGAGCAGAGTCCTGACTGGGCTGGGGTCCGGGGCAGGGCGGGGAGTCTGGGCGGGGCCGGGGAGGGGTCAAGTCTGGGGACCTCCCACCTCCTCCCAGGTGGACCCATGGCCCCAAACGCCCCCAGGAGCTACAAGGGGTGAAGGAAGAGCAGCGTCCGGGCCAAGAGGTGGGAATCCTGAGCGGAGGAGCTGAAATGAGAAGGAGGGGGGGCGCGGGGAGGGAGAGGCCGGGGCGGGGTCCTCAAGGAGCCGGGAGGGAGGCCCAGCTTCAGTGGGGTGGGGATGGGACTGGGAGCCCACCTGCCCTCCCTCTGCAGCCCTGACCGTGGTGGGCAGTAGCCAGGACCTCAGCGGGTGGGAGGGCATACCTGCAGGGTCGAGGCCAGCGGAGGTGAAGGTGTCGCTGAACAGGACGTCCACGTGGGTGAGCAGAAACTCCACCACCACCGACTGCACCCGCACTTCCCGGAACGCCGCGGCACCACCCATTCCCACTGACTCCAGCTCCATGGACCTGGATGGGAGGAGCGGGAGGGAGGCCGGGTGCCTTGAGCCCAGCCAGCAGGTTCTGGCAGGGCAATGTGGGGAGCCAGTGGAGGCAGTGACTGTCTATTCAATACCTCTGATCTTCTCAAACTGATCACACCTCGCTAGGCTCTCAACCTTCCCCCAGAGCCGCCCCTCCTGCCTTCCCCATCTCAGTCAGTGTGGTTCTTCCTGTGGCTCAGTCTGTCACCCCCTCCACTGCCCCATCTGGCCCAACCTCTGTCTTCCCCAGCCTGGACATCCCAGAGCCTCCTTCCTGGCCTCCTGCTACGGTCCCCACCTGCAGCCAGAGGGATCCTGGGACCACCTGAGTCCCATCAGGGCCTACCTGGCTCAGAGCCCTGCCCTGGCTGCACCTCGCTCCAGGCAAGAGCAAAGTCCTCACTGTGACCCATGACCTGTGAGTCACCCCTGTCTGGTCCCTGTCACCTCTCTGACCTCATCATCTCCTCTCCTTCAACCCCTCACTCACTCAGCTCCAGCCACACCAGCCTCCCTGCGGCTCCTTCAACGCACCAGGCACCAGCCCAGGCCCAGATGTCTGCACCTGCTGTTCCCTCAACCTGGCACTCCCCAGATGCACCCCCAGGGCCCTCCCTCATCCTCTGCAGGTCTTGACTCAAATGTTGCCTTCTTAGTGCAGTCTTCCTCACCCACTTTATTCAAAACTGTACACTCTCTTCTCTGTACCCCTGGCCTTTCTCATTTCTCCATCCATCATATGCCCGCCCTCTGACATATCACCTGTTTTACTTGATCATGTATCTGTGCCCCCAGGAGAATGTGAACTCCTGCAGGGCAGAGATCATGCCTGTCTCGTTCACCATCAAGTCCTCCAGGCTTATTCTGCTGCTGGCCACAGAAGACCTGCCAAAACCTCCCTTGCCACCCTCACTAAAAACCTCACACTGCCCTGACCCTGCACACTGCCCTTCCCTCCTCCTCTCTCCTCCTCAGCACTCATCACCATCAGACCTTACTCTGTATTTTCCTGTTGATGTTCATGGTCCATCTCCTCCATGAGAACATGAGTCCCAGGAGGACAGGGCCGTGCTCCGTGCTGTGTCCCCAGTGCTGGGGATGGGGCCAGGTCCACGGAAGGTATTTGATAGACATGTATTCAATGAATAAACAAAAGAAAAGCTGGGTGGGTTCCTGGCGTGGTTTTGGGGAAAGACCTGAGGGGTGGGCAGGCGAGCAAGCAGCTCACCGTAGCAGGTTGGGTGCCCAGACAATGGCCAGGTTGCGGGCATGCATGCTGGTGTTAGCACTGTGTCTCGCCATGCGGGCCAGGTGCCTCAGCAGGTACTCCAGGGTCCTGGGGGTGGGAGCAGAGGGGGACACCTGAGCCTCAACCCCCTTGGAATCCCACCAAGTCCCACCCCGCCCCTCCTGGTTTACCTGTAATGTGGCGGGGGCAGCTGCTGGATGACATCGTGTACCCGCACCAGACGCTCCTCCTCCCCAGGCACTGACATGGCCTCCTGAGATGGTGGGTGGGTGTGATGAGGATTGGGTCAGAGGCGTCCCGGCCCCCTCCGTCCCGCCAGCTCCCTTACTCACACTGAATTTCCCATAGAGCTGGTAGGTGAGCAGAGGGTTCGGAAGTTCTCGGAAGTAGAGCTTGCAGAGGGAGGACACGCTGTGGATGTCCTGCAGGAAGGCGGGGCCAGACAGCTCTGGGATCCTCTCGCTGTCAAACTCATGCCTGAGACCACCATGTCAAGGAGGAGGAAGATCCAGGTCAGAGGGGCTCACTCACCTGGCCGTGCTCCCCCTGCCCCTACCCCCAAGTGCCTGCAGGTGGATGGAACCCTCTTCCCCAGGTCCTACACTGGGCTCTTCAGAGGCAGAACCTTACTGAACTCCCCAGCAAGCCTGTGTGGCAAAAGAGAAGGGTGCTGCATTTACAGAGGAGGATGCTGAGGCTCAGGCAGATGTGCCTCTGCCTGCAGCTACCCAAGACTGACTGACTCCAGAGCATGAGCAGCTCCTACCAAGAACCGCCATTCTCCTGGCTGTAAGAGGGCACTGGAAAATGTGGACAAAATCCCAGCACCCTGCTGCTCCCAGTTCTCTGGTGGGGCCCCACTGCCTGTGGTAAAGTCTCCCACCCACTGCCACTTCTTGCCTCCCTCTTGGCACCCCCGCAGGCTTCAAGCACTCCCCTCTCAGCCTCCTGCAGGCCAAGATCTCGCCTGGCTCCTCCCCACTTCTAGACCCCGCCCTGGCTCAGAGCCCTCCTGCGGTTCCCCCTTCACTTATAGTACAAGCCAAAACCCTAACATGAAGGCTTTGCCTGCACTGGCATGGGGACTCCTTGGCCATGGCCTCCTGTCGCTGTTCCCTTTGCCCCGCTGCTCCCTCTGCATGGCCTGCCCCTCCCTGCCTCCAGGCCCTCAAATGAGGTGGCTCTGCCCTTGCCATCCAAAACTGCAGGCCTCCCTCCTGGCTCCTCATCGCCATCCTCCTACCCCAGTCTGTTTTCCTCCACAGAACCTGTCATCTTCTGGTGGACTATATCCCTTCCCTGTTTGTCTCTTCCTCTAGCCTGTGGGCCCTGTGAGGGCAGGCGTTTCTGGCTGTCTCACTCACTGCTGTGTCCCCAGTGCCTAGAACAGTGCCTGGCATGTGGCAGGTGCTCGGTGAAGACAGAGTCCTCGCTTAGATTGTGAACTCTACTCTCAAGAGAGCTGTCCCTGACCCCAGCCTTGATCCTGCAACTCCTGACTCCTGGTAACTGTGTCCCCAGCATGCGGCACGGGGCTGGAGTGGAGGTGCTGGTGCCTGTGGAAGGACAGGGTTGGCTAAGGGCCCTCACCGAAGCCTCTGGATGTTGGAAGACACGCCTGATAGCCGGTAGATCCCATCCACCACCCCATGGGCCTCAATGAACTCGGAGCAGCAGCGCAGCACCTGGGGCACTGAGAGAAAGCAAGGTCAGGGCTGGGTGGGCCGCAGCCCTGGTGTGACGGGTGGGGTGGGTGGGCCCAGGCCTCACCATCCTGGCCTGAGTTGCTGAGGTGTTCGCCAAGATCGCAGCCAAACACCCTCTGTCGCAGGATTCCCCGCTGCCGCAGCCGCTGCCGAGAAGGGCGGGAGCGCATGAAGGTGCGGAGCAGGCCGGCCAGCTTCCCACGAGGCCGCGGCACAGCTGTCGGGGCAAAGGGCAAAGGCAGGCCTTGTGGGGTCAGCATGGCCAGGGGCCTGGCGGGGCAGGGGCAGGGATCTGGCAGCCTGTTTCTATTACCTGAGGTCAGAGACGAGATACCCTGGGGAGCCGGGATGCCACATGGGGGGCCATCGGCATCTGCTGGGCAAACAATGGGGTGGAAGGGATGAGTGGGAGGCAAAAGACGCAGGAGGCCCCACCTTTCCCCACCCCTCCTCACCCCTCCTGTCTGTCCGTGGCACTTACCCGCCTTCAGGCCCGGACCTGGTCGCTCTGTGAAGAGTTCCACACACTCACTGGGGAAGAACCCAACCTGAGGAAGGTCAGGGTCAGTGGCTGGGCCACCCCAGTTGGCAGGTGCTCTAGCCCCACCTGTCCGCACCCAGCTGGACTCACCTGGAAGCCTCGCTTGCCCCGCCACCAGCTCCGATCCTCCGTGGGTGGCATGTCGATCACCGAGACAATGTCTCCCACCTGGGAGGGGGCGGGCGGGAGGAGAAGGGTCAGAAGGAGCAGGGGGTGTGGGGAGCCCAGCTGCAGTCTGCTTCCCCACAGCCTCACCTCAAAGGACAGCTCATCTGGTGCCTGGGCCGTGTACCGTTTGATCACGTGGGCGGCCGCCACTGCAGGGATATTGAGTGACGCCTCCTCACTGAGGAGCAGTCGCCGGCCGTGATTGTCCAGCTGAAATGGAGGTGGGATGTGGCAAGGACAGGTCAGGAGACGGTGTTAGTACAGGCATACCAAGCTCCTCCAAGCCCGGCGAGGCCACTGCCTGTCCCCTGCCAAGAGCCCCTGTCACACAGAGCTATTGGTCAAACACCTAAATTCCTGTTTGTAGGGATGCAGCCCTGGCACCCTCTGGGGGTGGGGAAACCTCTAAGACAAACCCCTTTATTTCCCCTCACATGTCCCAGGATTCTCCCACCCGAAGGCTTCCCCACCTGAAGGCTTCCCCATCCACCTCTGCACCTTCATCCTCCACAGCAGATACCGCATGGTTGCCATCTAAAAACCCTCTGTGCTGGGCGTGGTGGCACACGCCT
The DNA here is from genome assembly GCF_008728515.1 of Papio anubis. Taxonomy (NCBI): domain Eukaryota; kingdom Metazoa; phylum Chordata; class Mammalia; order Primates; family Cercopithecidae; genus Papio; species Papio anubis. Next base: position 20,661,398 of record NC_044995.1, read on the forward strand.
GTAATCCCAGCACTTTGGGAGGGCGAGGCTAGAGAATCGCTTGAGCCCAGGAGTTTAAGACCAGTCTGGTCAACAAAGCAAGACTCTGTCTCTACAAAACATTTTTAAAAAAAAAATTAGCCAGAGGCCAGGCACAGTGGCTCACACCTGTAATCCCAACACTTTAGGAGGCTGAGGTGGGCAGATCACCTGAGGTCGGGAGTTCGAGACCAGTCTGACCAACATGGAGAAACCCCATCTCTACTAAAAATACAAAATTAGCCAGGCGTGGTGGCACATGCCTGTAATCCCAGCTACTCAGGAGGCTGAGGCAGGAGAATCACTTGAACCTGGGAGGCAGAGGTTGCGGTGAGTGAGATCATGCCACTGCACTCCAGCCTGGGCAACAAAAGTGAAACTCTGTCTCAAAAACAAAAGAAAAAAAAAAAAAAACCTTCTGGTTTAAGCCACTCATAGCCAGGTGTTCTGTGAGTTACAGCCCAACCCATTTCTAACTGATATACATTTAAATCCTTGTATCCTCATAGCCGAACACCTGCTAACACACATACGTGCACACACACACTCATACACATTCTCTCACAGGCATGCGCCCACACAGACACTAAAATATCAATGCCTCCTCCACTCTGGCTCCTTTCTTTTCTATGCCCACACACACTCCCAGGCTGGTTCTCGCCCCTCAGACACCCCCTCACCCACTCTGAACTCCAAGCCCCCTGCCCAGGCCCACCTCCATCCAGGTGAGCACAGGCCCGCAGTTGAGGTTACTGTCCACCAGTCCTGACAGGGTCTCCAGGTACTGCAGTAGCAGTGGCACCAGCATCTGGGGGCAGGTTGTCAGGGTGGGCCTCTGTGAGTGGACGTGAGAGAGCCCACTGCCCTCCCACACTGCCCTAGCTTGCCTCTGGGCTGAAGTTCATCCTGAACGCATGGGTGCTGCTCAGCTGTTAGGTACTGAGACATGGGCATATGAATGAATAAGTAGGCTGGGCCAAGCTCTTGAGTGCCCTGGTTGGTATGACCATCGTGACCCTCCCATGGAACCCCCTGGAACTCCCCATGATCCTAAAACTTAGTGAAGCTAAATGTAGCAAAAGCCTACTACATTTCTAAGGTTTCTCCATTCATTCAGATTGGTTGGGACTTGGGCCATACCAGTATTTAAATATTTTTCTATCCTGCTGCCTTGATGATTTCACACACTGTGGATGAGGATACACTCACGAGGCAGGGGCTGAGACAACAAGCAGGTTACCTGGGCAGCCCTGGCACCCTCGGGGGGCGGGGGAAGCTCCGGAAGGCAGGAGAACCTCCGGTCAAATATGCACCGGTGGAGGTGGGCATCCAGGGAACGAAAGTCATCGTAACTCCGGAGAACCGGCCAGGAACGGCCCTGTGGGAGCAAAGGGACAGAAGGGAGCAGGGGCCCCATGACACCGAGCTGAGGACTCCCGCGGCCAGTCTCCCAAGCTAGATGAGAGGTGGGGTGGCCTCACCTGACAGGTCACCTGCACCCCGAACACCAGCTCATTCTCTCCAGAGAGGCTGGGCCCTTCACGGTCTGGAGACAGCAGGAGCTGCAGAGGGAAAGCAAGGCCCAGGTAGACTTTTGTCCCATTTCCTGACCTCCCCGGGATGGCATTCTCTAGGGATGGGTTTGTGTCCCCTTTCTGGACCTCCCCGAGGACAGGGCCTGGTGATGTGCTGGTCCCTGGCACAGAGCAGATACCTAACAAAAGTTGTCGTTGAATGAATAAAAGAACAAATGGATGAATGAATGAGCAGCTCTCCCCATCTGCTGTGGCTCCTGCAACTTTTGCTACTGACTGCTCAGATGCATGCAGCAGCCAGTCACAGGGACAGGTTGCAGAAGCACAGCAGCTGATATCATTGCAAGGTTGCGTAGGATATTGTCTTCCCTCCTGGGTGCAAATGCAAAGCCCCCATACCTGAATGTGGCCAAAGTCGACGTTCTCGTAGTGGAAATGGGCGCAGTCAGCCAGCCGTGGGAAGGGGCCTCGAGGAGCTGAGAGCCTGGGAGACAGGGGATGCATCACCAGCGGCTCCTTGAGCCTCCCCAGCTCCTAGCTGAGCCCTTTCCTCCCTCACTCTCACCTCTTCCCAGGCTTCCCCTTCACACTGGGCCCCCCAGCGGTGGGTAGGGGCTGTACCGAGCCCTCCCCTGGGCCATCCAGGCTGTCAGTGCTGCGTGCCTGTAAAGCAGAGAGAAGAATCAGAGGCCCCCAGAGATGGGAGCAAAGAGACAAGGAGAGCATTGTTATCTGGCAGCACAGGGCCCAGAGCCCGGGGCGCTCCACACACCGCCCTGAGCATGAAGCAGGAGGGCAGGTCGGGGGAAGTTAGGGCTGGGCTGAGGACAGGACTGCTTCTTCGTGTGTGATCTGGGGTGGTGGACTGGAGAAGCAGGGACCAGACGTGAGGCAGGGCAACAGGACGGAGAGCATGCTGGTCCCATCTCTCCCTGCTGAAAACCCTTCCATAGCCCCTGCAGAGTACAGTGACCTCCTACCACTGTCTGGACAATCATGGCTCCCATCTCATCAGCCTTCCTGCTTCCAGCCTCTCCCCTCCTGCCAGCTTTTCCGCAACAGCCTGGATTGTTTTCAGAAAACACAAATCTAGCTCTGTTTCTCCATAGATCCTGGGCCTTCAATGACTCCCTGTTGTCTTCAAGATGAAGTCTGAATTCTCTGGTCTGATAATCGAGACTTCCCTGAGCTGATTTCTGTTTACCTCTCCAGTCCCATCTCTTTCCATTGCCCCCGCTCGCAGAGCTCTTGAACTTCTGAGTCCAAAACAAGCACCCTCTTCGCATTTCCTTCGAGGCCTTTGCAAAGGCTGTTCCCTCAACCTGGAACACTTGCCCCACCTTTCCCTGGAGTACATTCACCTCATTCCCACCCCTTAGGTCCCAACTCACATGTGCCCTCCTCCAAGAAGTTCTCCCTGACCCTTCAGGCTATGCCTGGCATCTCTTCTGGACTCTCTCCATCCCCTGAAGTTCCCCCATCCCAGGTTCCATGCCTCGACCTGAGCTTCTCCCTTTACAGCTCTGATCACTCTGAGATGGCACTGGTGGTGACAAGTTCATCTCTCTCATTGGACTATGACTGGCCTCCCAGAAGGAGGGCCCCAGACTGAGCTCCCCAGCATACAGCCAGGCATGGAGTTGATGTTCAGACAGGATTGTTCCTGATTATTTTCTGGGTCCCCAGTGCCAGCCCAGTCGCACAGCAGGGGCTGGGTAAAATCTCATGAATAAATTAACCAGCTGCCAGACAGATTCACCAGACTGGGCTGTAGCATCTCCCTCCTCCATGTCCCTGCAACCCCGAGTCACCCTCAGGGTCTCACCCTCAGGGTCTTTCCCCCTCCAGCCCATGAGGTTCCCCAAGGCAGGATGGGAGCTGACTCTCTCTGTGCCTGGAGCATGGAGCCTGCACAGAGGCGGTCTCAGTGAATGTCTGCTAAGTGAGGGAATGAATGGATGAATGAGCGGGAGCAGCATGGTGAGAGAGGGAGATGGTGGGGGAGGGGGATGAGGACAAGGAGATGGAGCGGACCGAGGATCAAGGGAGGTAGAGTGCTGGCCTGTTGGGGTGGAGTAAGGAGGGAGTGGCTGGAGAGATGAGGCAAAGGCTCAGACTGATGCTGGGCGGGGGGGATTGAGAGGAACCAGGATGGGGTGAAAATGAGGGAGAAGGAGAAGAAAAGGGTCAGGCTGGGGATGGAGCGGGTGGGGGTGGGGCCAGGAATGAGAAAGGGGCTGTGGGGAGGAGGAGGGGGCTCCTCCGGGGAGGGCTGAGGGCTGGCAGAAGGATGCCGAGGAAGGTGCTGGGATGGGGGCTGGGGAAAGACCCAGGAGCCTCAGGAGGCCTCTTCGGGGGCCACTTGGGTAGCGCGGGTCCCTTCCTGAACCAGCCCCGCCTCCTCTCAGCCCGGGCCCTAGGTCCCTGTCACCCCATCCAGGGCGTGGAAGAAGGGGATGCGCGCTGAGGGGGCGGGGTCGAGGTACGGGCTGGGACCCGGGATGGGGCCGCAGGACTGGAGGGACCACGGCTGAGCACAGGCCGCGGGCTCGGGCGGGGCCGGGGGCGGGGCGCGCGGGGCGGGGCTGCGCACGGACAGACTGACACGCGGACGGACAGGCTGACGGCCGCGTGGGACCCTCACCACCATGGTCGCGTAGCCTCCTCAGGCCCCGGCCGCGCTCGACCCCTCGCTCGCCGTTCTCGTCGCCGCTGCCGCCGCCATGGCGACACAAAGGGGAGGGCGCGAGCCGCGCGCGGGCGGCTGCAGACCCCGCCCCTAACGGCTGCCCGTGGCTCCGGCGCGCGCCCCACGGGGGCGGGGGGCAGCGGGAACGCGGCGCTGCTTCTCATTGGCTCCGCCCTTGGTCCTGGTCGATGCCCCGCCCACCAGGCGGCTTCTCATTGGCTTTACCTTGGGCTCCGCCCCGGCTCTATATGTATATTCGGTCCCACCCCCCGAAGTTTGACAGCGCCACGCCCATGACTGCTTTTCATTGGCTGTCATCGCCCTCCTGAGACATGCCCCCAGGTTCTTTATGCTTTGCTTCCGACACTTCCAACACCAAGCAACAGACCCTCCCCTTCGTCCACTCCCAGTGGCCATTCTTCTGACTTTTTATTTTTATTTTTTTAAGAGACAGGGTCTCGCTCTGTCGCCCAGGCTGGAGCGCAGTCCTGCAATCGCGGCTTACCGCAGCCTCAACCTCCTGGGCTCCAGCGATACCTCCCAAGTAGCTGGGAATACAGGCGCGCGCCACCACGCCTGGCTAATTTTTTTAGACATGGGGGTCTCACTATGTTACCCAGGATGGTCTTGATCTCTGGGGCTCAACAGATCCTCCCGCCTCAGCCTCCATTCAAAGCGCTGGAATGACAGGCGTGAGCCACCACGCCAGCCCCGATATTCCTTTTTTTTTGAGACGGAGTCTCGCCTGTCGCCCAGGCTGAGGACATGAAACCTCAGCTCACTGTAAGGTCCTCACTGGTTCACGCCTGCTCTCCTGCCTCAGCCTCCCGAGAGCTGCGGGATTACTGGCGCCTGCCACCATGCCCGCTTTTTAGGTGGTGTGTCTTTTAGTAGAGACGGGTTTCACCGTTAGCCAGGAGGTCTCTATCTCCCGACCAGGATCCGCCTCTGCCTCGCCTCCCAAAGTGCTGGGATTACAGGCGTGAGGCACCGGGCCTGGCCTAATATTCTTAATTGGATTCTCCCACGGCCTCAGAGCAGTGCCCCGTTCCTCAAGCAGCTTTTCAAAGTCCCAGTCCCAAGTCTCACCTTTTCAGTCCTGATCCCGACCCCGCTCACATAATGCGGAGGATGCTCCGCCCATGGACGTTTCTCATTGCCTCATATACCATACCCAAGGCTTTCTGCGACTTGGCCTCCCCCTGCCCACTGGACATTTTCTTGTTTCCCCTTCTACTGCTTATTACGGGCCAATCTCCAGCCTTGATTTTTTTTTTTTTTTTTTTCCCTAGGAAAACGTTTAGGGGGAAATGCCAGAGCATACTTATGCCCCCCATAAAGCAATCCCAATAGACCTGCTACTACTGAGCAAGTCCAGATAACACTGTAATAACGCCCTTCACAAGAGGGTCTCTCCTTGGTCATGCCCTCGACAAGATTCTCACCTCAGAGGGTCTTGGTCTGTTCATTCATTCATTCATTCACTCAAACTCTGATCAATTTGTAGATACACCAATAACCAAACCAGAAGAAAACATACCCTACCCACATTGGAGCTCAAAAGCTACTGGGAGAAGACAATGAACAAAATTAACATTAAAAAATACATAGAGTATTAGGCCAGGCATGGTGGCTCACACCTGTAATCCCAGCACTTTGGGAGGCTGAGGCGGGCAGATGACTTGAGGCTAGGAGTTTAACACCAGCCTGGCCAGCATGGAGAAACCCCATCTCTACTAAAAATACAAAAATTAGCCAGGCATGGTCACGGGTGTGCCTGTAATCCCAGCTACCTGGGAGGCTGAGGCAAGAGAATTGGTTGAACCCGGGAGGCAGAGGTTGCCGTCAGCCGAGATCACGCCACTGCACTTCAGCCTGGGTGTTGGAGTGAGACTCTGTCTGAAAAAAAAAAAAAAAAAAAAAAATGCTGGGGGCGGTGGCTCACGCCTGTAACCCCAGCACTTTGGGAGGCTGAGGCGGAGGATCACAAGGTCAGGAGTTCAAGACCAGCCTGGCCAATATGGTGAAACCCCATCTCTACTAAAAATCAAAAATTAAAATTAGCCAGGCGTGGTGGCGGGTGCCTGTAATCCCAGCTATTGGGGAGGCTGAGACAGGAGAACTGTTTGAACCCAGGCGGCAGAGGTTGCAGTGAGCCAAGATTTTGCCACTGCACTCCAGCCTGGGAGACAGAGCAAGACCCTGTCTGGGAAAAAAAAAAAAAATTAGAAGGTGATTCATTCTATGGAGAATAATTAAGCAAGGGCTGGTGAAAGGGAGTGCTGAGGGAGGGGTGAATGTGCAGTTACTTATGTACTAAATTTGCTGACCTCACTCCCATCACAGGGACTTCCCACACGATATTACCTCTGTCTGGAGTGTTTCCCCATCAACCCCTGCAGCGATTTTTTAAAAAATTTTTTAATTTTCTGGGTACGAAACAGGTATATTTAGGTATATATATTGAGAGGGTACATGAGATGTTTTGATACTGGCATGTAATGTGTAATAATCATATCATGGAGAATGGGGTCCTGCAGTGATTTTAAAACAGCTGCAAATTATCTGACACTCTTCTTATCAAGATGCGGAGTCTATGACTGCTTTCTATGAATCTGGGTGGGACTGGGATAGCCTCAACCAATAGAAAACAGTGGAAGTGACACAGTGATTTCTAAGGCTATGCGATGAAAGGCAATGCAGCTTCTTGACCAATGTTCTTGTCCACTGGAATGAGCTATAGAACCATGGTGCATCATATGCGAAATGTGACTATGCTGAAGCAGCCATGCTTTGAGGAAGCCCAAACCAATGGAGCTATGTATAGGCATTACAGTCAGTAGTCCCAGTCAGACTGGGAGAAGACCATGGAAGAAGTTCCCGAGGATTCCACTCCACAGCCATCAAGTCTATCAAGTCACCTTTGAGTCCTTCCAGTTGAATCCCCAGACATCATGGAGCAGACAAAAATTGATTCCAACTGAGCCCTGTCCAAACCTCTGACTCCCAGAATCCATGAGCATAATAAAATAATTGTTCTATGCTACTAAGTTTTGGGAGCGGTTATCCAATAAAAGTAATTAGGACAGCCCTTTGTTAACTAGATAATTTCTATCAGCTTACGTGTAAGTTCCTCAGGAATGCTTCTAGACTCCACCAGTGACCCAGCTAGATCAGGTTCTGCTACTGTAACATCTTTCATTTCTCCTTATATCTCAACAGCTATTTTTCTTGTCGATTACACTGTTTGTTTGTTTTTGAAATGGAGTCTCACTCTGTTGCCCAGGCTGGAGTGCAGTGGCACCATCTCAGCTCACTGCAGCCTCTGCCTCCCGGGTTCAAGCAATTCTCCTGCCTGAGCCTCCCAAGTACCTGGGACTACAGGCACCCGCCACCACGCCTGGCTAATTTTTAGTACAGACAGAGTTTTACTATATGGCCCAGCCTGGTCTCTAACTCCTGACCTCAAGTGATCTGCCCGCCTCGGCCTCCCAAAGTGGTGGGATTACAGGCGTGTGCCACTGTGCCCACTCTGATTTCATTTAAATGTATGGTTTGCTTAGAAATATTAGAAACTGGCTGGGTGTGGTGGCTCACACCTGTAATCCCAGCACTTTGGGAGGCCAAGGCAGGTGGATCATGAGGTCAAGTTCAAGACCAGCCAGACCAACATGGTGAAACCCTGTCTCTACTAAAAATACAAAAAAAAAAAAAAAAAAATTAGCCACACGTGGTGGCATGCACCTGTAATCTCAGCTACTTGGGAAGCTGAGGCAGGAGAATCACTTAAACCCGGGAGGCAGAGGTTGCAATGAGCCGAGTTTGCACCACTGCACTCCAGTCTGGGTGACAGAGCAAGACTCCATCTCAAAAAAAAAAGAAAGGTTGGAAACAAGTATTTACCATGTCTGTGACATACAGAAGTTGCTAGCTATCCATCTCATCCCTCCGTTTTATAAATGCAGATATCAAAACAACCCCAATCATATATTCTTCATCATTTTATTATGAAAAGTTTCTAATATACAGCAAAGTTGAAAAATTTTTACAGTGGACATCACTTAGATCCACCACTTAGATCCTACCATGAACATTTTGCTATATTTGCTTTATCTCACATCTACCTATTACCCTATTTATCCATCAACCCAACTCATCTCTGGATGCATTTCAAAATAAATTGCCAACATTGGTATATTGTTCCCTAAATATCTCAGTGTACATACTTTTTTTCTCTTTTCTTTTTTTTTAAAGACAGGGTCTAGTTCTGTAGCCCAGGCTGGAGGGCAGTGGCATGATCTTAGTTCACTACAATACAGCCTTGAACTCCTGGGCTCAAAGTAAACCTCCCGCCTCAGTGCCCCTCTCCATCCCCAGTAGTGGGACTACAAATTGTGTGTCACCACACCTGGCTATTTATTTGCTTATTTATTTTTGTAGAGACGCATCTTGCTGTGTTGCCCAGGGTGGTCTCAAACTCCTGGCCTCAAGTGATCCTCCCGCCTTGGCCTCCCAAAGAAGTGGGATTACAGGCGTATCTTTAACTGGCATGCAATATTTTCTTTTGAGGTAAACTTTACATACAATGAAATTCACACACTTCGCTAAGTTTGATAAGTGCATACACCTGTGTAACCCAAACCTCTTCCCAGCATGGCAACTAGTTTTTTTTTTAATGTGGCCCTCTAAAGCAAGTGTCAGAGAGAGAGAGAAAGAGAGAAAGAGAAATTATCTTTCTTTTTTTTTTTGAGATGGAGTCTCACTCTGTCACCCAAGCTGGAGTGTAATGGCATGATCTCGGCTCACTGCAACCTCTGCCTCCTGAGTTCAAGCAATTTTCCTGCCTCAGCCTCCCAAGTAGCTGGGATTACAGGCACCCACCACCAATGCCTGGCTAATTTTTGTACTTTTAGTTGAGACATTTCACCACGTTGGCCAGGCTGGTCTCGAACTCCTGACCTCAAGTAATCTGTCCATCTGAGCCTCCCAAAGTGCTGGGATTACAGGTGCGAGCTACCATGCCCAGCTGAGAAATCACCTTTTCTAACTGAACTTTAGAAGTTAAGCTGCATTGGCCGGGCACAGTGGCTCAAGCCTGTAATCCCAGCACTTAGGGAGGCCGAGACGGGCAGATCACGAGGTCGTGAGATCGAGACCATCCTGGCTAACACGGTGAAACCCCATCTCTACTTAAAAAAAAATAAAACTAGCCGGGCGAGGTGGCAGGCGCCTGTAGTCCCAGCTACTGGGGAGGCTGAGGCAGAAGAATGGCGTAAACCCGGGAGGCGGAGCTTGTATTGAGCTGAGATCCGGCCACTGCACTCCAGCCTGGGCGACAGAGCGAGACTCTGTCTCAAACAAAACAAAACAAAATAAAACAAAAAAATTAGCCAGGTGTGGTGGCAGGCACCTGTAATCCGAGCTACTCAGAAGGCTGAGGCAGGAGAATCGCTTGAACCCGGGAGGTGGAGGTTGCAGTGAGCCGAGGTCACACCATTGCACTACAGCCTGGGCAACAAGAGTGAAACTCCATCTCAAAAAATAAAATAAAATAAAATAAAACAATGGTGGAGATGGCAGGATTTGCTGGTTAACTGTGGGTGGAAGGGAAAGACAGAAGTCAAAGACAACTCTAAGGTTTTTGGTCTGAGCAGCAAAGGACAGAGCTGAAGAAAGTTGGGGAGCAGCATGCTTAGGGGGAAAGATTGGAAACATTTAGGACCTATGGAATTTGAGATGTCTTTTAAACGCTTGGGTAGAAATGGTGATGAGGTAGGAGCCCAGGGTTTCGGGGCCAGGTCTAGATTAGAGATAGATATTTGAGGATTATCAGAATACAGATGGGGTTTAGTGTCATTAAGCTAGACAAGAGCACCTGTGGGTGGGTGTAGATAGAGATGTCAACGCTATGGCCCTGGGTCATGCCAAAGTTGACATGCTGGGCTAGTGATGAGGCCTGACCAGAGAGGTGCAGAGAGAAGTGCTGGAAGCCGGGAGGGAAAGTGCTTCAAGGAGGGAGGGGTCAGCTGCATCAGACGCTGCTGCTGCTCAAGCAGGTGTGGCCTACAGACTGACCATCATCCAACACTCCAATGACCCTAGTAGCTTCTTCCCCAGAGGACAATCCTTTGGTCCCATTTGAGCCAGGGTTCCTGAGTGAAGTCAGATAAGGTGGGTCCCAGTCTTGCCAGAAGTCTTGTCTGAAACCCCCTCTGCCCCAAGGAAGATATAACCAGAAAGGAGATCTTGTTTCCATGGTCAGGAAAGGGGGGTGCAGGGCAGAGCCACGGGGCGGAGGAGGGTGGGGGGCATTTCCTTAAATTGGCACGACCCCTTGGCCTTTCCAAACAACCCCTTTCTCACAGATAACCAGTAACCGTGTAAAAAAACAAAAACAAAAAAAACAAACCTCGCTGCGTAAAATAGAATCTCTATGTATAATTCAAAGTCGTCTGGCCTCCAGAGAAGCTCCTTCCCTTCGTAGCAGCCTCCTTGGGGACCTGGGGGGCGACCTGGCTGGAGGGGAGCAAGATCCCGGGTCTTTGGCCTGGTCCAACAGGAACGATAATCGGGCATCCGCTTCCCTGGAGAAAGGCCGGGAGAGCAGAGGCTGGGATATGTGCTCAGGCTTAGGATCTGGGGCTGTGGACGGAGTGCTGGAACAGGGGATGAGGAGGGCTGGGTGCCTAACCGGGTCTCAGAGGACTCGGGGGCCCAGTGTCATAGACTCTGGGGATGGAGGATCAGTCACCTTTTCTGCCGTCTCAGCTCTGCCCTCTGGGCTCTTAGCACCTGCAGCACGGGATCGTCCTGGAATTCGCTGCCGTCGGAGTCTGGTGGAGGGAGGAAAGAATGAGCTCCAAGGAGCTGGTCTCTTAGGGGGCTGGCCCACCACCGACATCCGGGAGGGAGCGGACATCACCTTCTGCAGCCTGCAGCAGCCGGGCGGCCTCGGAGAGCAGGGCCTCCGAGGGGGCGCGGTCAGCAGAGGGAGGGGGCGGGGCCAGGGCCTCCGGAGACCCCACCTGGAAGGCAGGCGGCGAGGCCTTGACTGTGGATGCCTGCTCAGCTGGAGAGGGTGGGACCTCGGGCTGCCAGCAGGATCCAGAGGAAGGAGTGGCTTCGCTCTTCCAGATCACTGACCCCGCTGCTGGCGGCAAGGCCTTGGCTTTCCGAGACTCGGCCTTGGCCCGACACCGGGATTCAGATGGAGGGGGAGTGGCCTTGGTTTGGGGTTGTGTGGCCTTAACTTTCAGAGATCCAGCCTCAGGTGGAGGCGGGCCCTCGAAGTGAGAAGGAGCGTCCTCCAGGCTGTCAGGGAACAGCCGAGCTGCCACTACCTGGCCCAGGACACCCCTGAGCTGAGGGCCAGGTCCTTGGCCAGCTGCAGTGACTCCCTCGGCAGCCTCTCGGCGAGGGGCTCTGCTCCTCCGAGACGTGGACCTCAGGCTCTTAGGCTGGGCACAGCTGCTTGGCTCAGGGATGGGTAGGTCCTGGGGAACAGCTGGGGATGCAAGGGTGGAGGCTGGAGGTGCAGGGGTAGAAGCCAGGGGAGCCGGGGTGGAGGCTGGGGGAGCTGGGGTGGAGGCCAGGGGAGCCGGGGTGGAGGCCGGGGGTGCAAGGGTGGAGGCCAGGGGAGCTGGGGGCATGAGGGTGGAGCCCAGATGTGCTAGGGTGGAGGCCGACTGCATGGGAGGAACAGCCCCAAGAGATACCCAAGGCCCAGACTGTGGGGTGCAGAAGAACCCGTGGGGGCTGGGGGCCCAAAAGATGTGTGGAGAGGACATTGAGGGAAAAGGAAGTCTCTCCATATAGAAGGCCTCTGGTGGACCAGGTCCGGCCACACTGCTCCACAGTGGGACATGGTTAGGCTGTGTCCCCAGAGAACCGAGGGTCTCCACTGGAGCAGGAGAGGTCTGTAGACAGATAAGAGAGATCTGAGACCCTCTCTAGAGAGGGTGGAGGGTCCTCAGTCCCCCTCAGATCCAGCCCCTCCTCCAGCTCCCACCAGGCTTCTCCCTCCCTCGACTCACCAGAGTGCGAAGGGCAGGGGTCAGAAGTGGCACCCAAGCTCTGTCACCCTTGCTTCCCTGAGCCTGTTCAAGCTTCCGCCGCTGCCGCCACTGGTACAGAATGTCATCCTCTGGCCGAAGGGGTGCTTGGGAGGAGGCTGGGGCTGGGGTGGGGGTCTGGGCCTGGGCTGGTGCCGGGGATGCTGTAGGGGATGGAAGGTAGAGAGGACAGCGTGAGGCAGGGGCCACGGAGATCAGCAACCCCATGACAGCCTGCACACACGCCCTCCAACTGTGCAGGGGGTTACTCAGATAGGCTCTCCCGATACCGTCCCAGCTCCTCTCTAGGGTGGGAAGAAGGGAAGGGGTCAAAGTCAGGGGAGCAGAGCACTCCTGGGCTTCTCCACCTGTCATCATTCAAGTCTTTGTTATATATATATAGAGAGAGTCTTGTTCTGTCACCCAGGCTGGAGGGCAGTGGTGAGATCACTGCAGTCTCGACCTCCTGGGCTCAGGCAATCCTCCTGCCTTAACCTCCTGAGTAGCTGGGACTAAAGGCATGCGCCACCACACCGGGGTAATTTTTATTGTTTTGTAGAGACGGGGTCTTGCTTTGTTGCCCAAGCTGGTCTCAAACTCCTGGGCTCAAGCCATCATCGTCCCACATGGGCCTCCCAAAGTGCTGGGATTACAGGTGTGAGTCACAGCGCCTGGTCTCATTCAACAAATATTTATTGAGCTGTTCTGGACATTGGAGTTACAGCAGTGACCAGAAGACATATTCCCCAGAATCCACCCACTCCCCTACCCTCTATAGCCCTCGCCCTGCTCCAGCCCCACTCACCCAACCTGGACTCTCAAGCAACCTCCCTGGCCTCTCTACTGTCCTCCAAATCTGTTCCCTACTCTCAGCCAGAGGGAGCCTGTGAATACCCGAGTCAGACCAGGCCCTTCGTGCTTAGGAACCCTCCCTTAGCTGCACCTCTCTCCTGGTAAAAGGCGAAGGCTTTGTCTTTTACACCTGTGGCTCCGTCTGCCTGGAATGCTCTTCCCGCAATTATCGCACGGTGCATTCTCTCACATCCATCAGATCTTGGTCACCTTCCCTGGCTTCCCTATTCAAAACCAGCTGGGCTCATTCTTGTAATCCTAGTGCTTTGGGAAGCTGAGGGGGTGGGGGGATGGTTGAGCCCAGGAGTTCGAGATCAGCCTGAGCAACACAGTGAGACCCCCATCTCAACAAATGAAAAAATAAAAACAATTAGCTGGGCATAGTGGTGCATGCCTGTAGTCCCAGCTATTCGGGAGGCTGAGGTTGTAGGATTGCTTGAGCACAGCAATTACACTGTGATGGCACCATTTATTTATTTATTTATTTATTTTACTTTTGAGACAGAGTCTCTCTCTGTCACCCAGGCTGGAATGCAATGGCACAATCTCAGCTCACTGCAATCTCAGCCTCCTGGGTTCAAGTGATTCTCTCCTGCCTCAGCCTCCTGAGTAGCTGAGACTACAGGCATGCACCACCAAGCACCACTATGTACCACGCACGGCTAATTTTTGTATTTTTAGTAGAGACTGGGTTTCGCCACATTGGTCAGGCTGGTCTCAAACTCCTGAGCTCAGGCAATCCTCCCGCCTCAGCCTCCACACCTGAGCCACTGCACCTGGCCTTTTTATCCCTGTTTTACAGCTGGAGAAACAAGGCCCAGAGAGGCCCAAAGTCCCATAGCTGGTCAGTGGCAGAGCTCGGATTTGCACCCAGGCTTCCCTCAGTCCTTGCCTCTCAGCCCTTACCGGGTGCCCTGGGGTCAGGGCCCTTGCTGGAGTCAGGGATGAAGGTCTCCGAGAGGGGAGAGAGGCCATCGGAACTGGTGGGGAATGAGGAAGTGCTGGCATCGCTGGGGCTGAGGGAGGAGGAGGAGATGGAGGCTTTGCTGCAGGGAGAAGGCAGGAGTGAGGCAATGGAGGTCTGGGCCATGTGGAGCTGCAGTGGGAAGGGTGATGGGGGCGGGGGTACAGGCACCTGCGTTTGAGCAGCCTGGCAGCTCTGCTCTGTAGGCTCAGCGTCTCCAGGTCCAGCAGGGATGAGTTCCATGTGTTGAGATTCTGCAGGGTGACAGGGTCAGACGCCAGCCCCAACCCAAAGGCTGCTGGGAAAAGCGTTCTAAACAGAGGGCCTGGAATGCAGGCTGTGTCACCCTTGGTAACCTCACGTGTCTGCTTAGGATCTGCTCCTCCTCCTCAGGGAGGACAGACCCAGTTTTGCCCTTTGGATTAGCACCTTTTTTGGGGGGCGGGGGGCATGCAGTTTCGCTTGTTGCCCAGGCTGGAGTGCAATGGCATGATCTCGGCTCACAGCAACCTCCACCTCCTGGGTTCAAGCAATTCTCCTGCCTCAGCCTCCCAAGTACCTGGGATTACAGGCATGTGCCACCACGCTCGGCTAATTTTGTATTTTTAGTAGAGATGGGGCTTCTCCATGTTGGTCAGGCTGGTCTCGAACTCCCGACCTCAGGTGATCCACCCACCTCAGCCTCCCAAAGTGCTGGGATTACAGGCGTGAGCCACCAAGCCCAGCGGATCAGCACCTTTCATGGACAAATTATGGTTGGAGTAGGATGGATCCCACCTCCCAGATCAGAGCTGACTCATAAGAGCATTCTCTCCTCTGGTTCACAGTGGTTGGCTCAAGGATGAGTGAATCACAGTGAGCCCTGGGGCTTCGGATGGAGCAATTAGAAAAGCCCCCACTTTCCACTGGAGTCATGGAGCTGGGACCGTGGGAGCCTAGAGACCCCGAGGGCCATCCTGGCTACCATGAGGGGAAAGCCCGCCTGGGACTGAGCCCAAAAAAGAGGAGCACAGAAGTGGGCGTGGTGGCTCACGCCTGCAATCCCAGCACTTTAGGAGGCCGAGGCAGGAGGATTGCTTGAGCCCAGGAATTCGAGACCAGCCTGGACAACAAACTAAAATCCCATCTCTACAAAAAAAAAAAACAAAAAACACAGAAAATTAGCTGGGCACAGTGGCGCATGCCTGTAGTCCCAGGTACTCAGGAGGTGAAGGTTGCAAAGAGTTCAAGGAGTTCAAGTCTGCAGTGAGCCACTGCACTCCAGGCTGGGTGACAGAGTAAGATCCTGTCTAATAAAAAAGAAGAAGAAGAAGAAAAAAAAAGGTTGAGTGCAGTGGTTCACACCTGCAATCCCAGCACTTTAGGAGGCCAAGGCAGGAGGATTGCTTGAGCCCAGGAGTTCGAAACCAGCCTGGACAACAAAGTAAGATCCCATCTCCACAAAAAAAACCAAAAAATTAACTGGGCATGGTGGCGCATGCCTGTAGTCCCAGGTACTCAGGAGGCGAAGGTTGCAAGGAGTTCAAGGCTGCAGTGAGCCATGACTGTGCCACTGCACTCCAGCCTAAGAGTAAGACCTTATCTAATTAAAAAAAAAAAAAAAAAAAAAAACGGCCAGGCTTGGTGGTTCACACCTGTAACCCTAGCACTTTAGGAGGCTGAGGCGGGCGGACTGCCTGAGCTCAGGAGTTCGAGACCAGCCTGGGTAACATGGTGAAATCCCATCTCTACTAAAAAAATACAAAAAAATTAGCTGGGTGTGGTGGTGTGCACCTATAGTCCTAGCTACTTGGGAGGCTGAGGCAGGAGAATTGCTTGAACCCAAGAGGCAGAGGCTACAGTGAGCCGAGATGGCGCCACTGTACCCCAGCCTGAGTGACAGAGCAAGACTCTGTCTCTTAAAAAAAAAAAGCATGAGCCTAGAGAGAGTTGGGTCTCTCCCAACATTATTCAAACACCTGGATCCAGGCATTTCTGGAAACATCTACTTTTGGATTTCTCAATTACATTAGCCAGCAAATCCTCCTTTTCTGTTTTAGCTTCCTTGAAATGAGGATCAGCTCTAATTCTTTTTATTTTTTATTTTTTTTTTGACACAGAGTCTTGCTCTGTCACCAGGCTGGAGTGCACTGGCGCTATATCTCAGCTCACTGCAACCTCCGCTTCCCGGTTCAAGTGATTCTCCTGTCCCAGCCTCCTAAGTAGCTGGGATCACAGGTGCGCACCACCATGCCCGGCTGATTTTTGTATTTTTAGTAGAGACGGGGTTTCACCATGTTGGTCAGGCTAGTCCTGAACTCCTGACCCCGTGATCTGCCTGCCTCGGCCTCCCAAAGTGCTGGGATTACAGGCATGAGCCACCATGCCCAGCCTCTTTTTTTTTTTTTTTAAATAGAGACATGGTCTTGCTCTATTGCCCAGGCTGGAGTGCAGTGGCACAATCACAGCTCACAGCAGCCTTGAACTCCGAGGCTCAAGCCATCCTCCAGCCTCAGGCTCTCAAGTAGCTGGAATTATAGGTGCATACCACCACACCTGGCTCTTTTATTTTAATTTTTTTTTTTTAAGTAGAGGCAGAATCTCACCATGTCGCCCAAGCTGGTCTTGAACTCCTGGCCTCAAGCAATCCTCTCACCTTGGCCTCCCAAAGTGCTGGGATTACAGGTGTGAGCCGCTGCTCCTGATCTAATTCTATCCCAGGGCTGGTGCTGTCAGTTCAGGCACACAAGGGAGGGAGTGAATGGGGTGTCACCTGCTTTATTTCCTGAAGCGGAGCCACAGCGTGGGATGCACTGGTCGCCTTGGCCGCAGTAGGGACAGCTGTATGGGGTCTTCCTTCTGGTTTGTTGGCTCCTGCTGAGAAGCCCCAGTTAAGGGTATGAGGGCCAGGAGGAGTGGCTGCTGGGGGCATTGATCAGCAAAGGTTTAGGGGTGCGGGTGGTGGATGGCACTGAAGGAGGTACCTGCTGCACTTTGACTGCTAGGGTCTGGAGAGTCAGACTGCAGCCACCAAAAGTCAGCTGGGGTTGGGCCTGCAGGCTGGCGCTCCTCTCGACTGGTGGGCTGAGCCTGGCGGAACCTATTTATATACCTGTGAACATCAGGGGATAGCAAGTGAGTGGAGTGAGGAGAGCCAAATAATAATAAGAATAATCATAGCAACCAACGTTTACCAAGCACCATGGCAGAGCCTGGTAGCTATTCCTCAATATCTGCTTTTCTTTCTTATATAGTCACATAACTGTTTTTGAGACAGGGTCTCACTCTGTCACCCAGGCTGGAGGGCACTGGTGCAATCATAGCTCACTGCAGCCCCCAACTCCTAGGCTCAAGAAATCCTCTCTCCTCAGCCTCCTGAGTAGGTGGGACACAGGTGCATGCCACCATGCTTGGCTAATTTTTGTATTTTTATTTATTTATTTGTAATTAATTAGTTTATTTTTTGAGACGGAGTTTTGCTCTTGTTGCCCAGGCTAGAGTGCAATGGCGTGATCTTGGCTCACTGCAACCTCCGCATCCCGGTTCAAGTGATTCTTCTGCCTCAGCCTCCCAAGTCCCTGGGATTAAAGATGTGTGCCACCATGCCCAGCTAATTTAGTAGAGACGGAGTTTCACCATTTTGGTCAGCTGGTCTCAAACTCCTGACCTCAAGTGATCCACCCACTTTGGCCTCCCAAAGTGCTGGGATTACAGGCGTGAGTCACCGCAGCCCTGCCAATTTGTATTTTTAGTAGAAATGGGGTCTTGCCATGCTGCCCAGGCTGATCTGGAACTCCTGGGCTTAAGGGATCCTCCCGCTTTGGCTTCCCAAAGTGCTGGGGTTACAGGCATGAACCACTGTGTCCGACCAGGAATGTAACTTTTAGCTGGGCACACAGCTGCTCTCCTATGGACTATATTTACCAGGTACCCTTGTAGCCTTGTGACTGCGTGACTAAGTTCTTGACAAACAGGGTGTGAAATGTGATTTTGGAAAGCTGATGTGGTTGAAAGCCATTTGCACCATGAAGGAAAGGGCAACGGTCTAGAGTTGGGATGGCAACAAGACAGAAGAAACCTGTGTCCCTGACATCTCAACTATGGGCTGCCACGTCATCCCTGGTGGCTTCTGCCTGGACTGCAGGTGAGGGAGGAATAAATTCTATCTTGTTTCAGCCATAATGAATTTGGGACTCTTTGTTACAGCAGCTGAACCTGTATTCTACAAATCTAAGTGGTCACTATGTGAGAAGCATTGCTAGAGATCATTACAGATAGCAACTCACTGAAAGCTTAAACAGCCCTAGGGGAGGTGTACTATTAGTATACCTGGCAGTGGCTCACACCTGTAATCCCAGCACTTTGGGCGGCTGAGGCGGATCACCTGAGGTCAGGAGTTTGAGACCAGCCTGGCCAACATGGTGAAACCCCATCTCTTCTAAAAATACACAAAATTAACCAGGCATGGTGGTGGGCACCTGTAATCCCAGCTACTTGGGAGGCTGAGGCAAGAGAATCACTTGAACCCAGGAGGGAGAGATTGCAGTGAGCCAAGATCATGCCACTGCACTCCAACTTGGGCAACAAGAGTGAAACTCCATTAAAAAAAAACCAACCAATTTAGAGATAAAGAAACTGAGGTTGGGCATGTAAGTCTGGCCTGTAATCACAGCACTTTTTGGAGGCCAAGGCGGGAGGTTTGCTAGGTGTGGTGGCATGCACCCGTAATCCCAGCAATTCAGGAGGCTGAGGTGGGAGCATGGCTTGAGCCCAGGAGTTTAAGGTTATAGTGAGCTGTGATTGCACCACTGACCTCCAGCCTGAGCATAAGAGCAAGACCCTTTCTCTAAATAAATAAATAAATAAATAAATGAAAAGAGATAAAGAAACTGAGGCCAAGATCATACATAGAGTTAAATGACAGAGCTGGGATTTGAACTCATGCAGTCTAGCACCAGAGTTCTTAACACACACAAAGTGTCTGGTCCTAAAAGAGTGCTGCAGAAACAGCTCTGGTTTTTGATTATTGATGATGATTATTACTGCATGCCTTCTCCCTCCCTCTAACCCAAAGCCTCCTTTTCCCCCAGGGCCGCTGGTACTTACTTGGCCACCACGGAGTCCCCGCTGTCAATCAGGGTGGGTGCTGGGGAGGCCCCCATCTGTCCCTCAGTGGTGCTGGGCGGGGAAGGGGTCCCTGAACTGGATGGCCAGGACTCCTCAAACAGCTCAGGGGAGTTGGGACCTGTGGCTAGAGCCTTGGGAACTTGTGGGAGCCTGGATCTCTGAGACCTGGATGGGCTCAGGGTCTAAGATCGGGGAAAAGCACAAAAAGAAAAAGTATGAGGCCTGATGGGTCATCCCTGCAGGGGAACCAAGACACACACGAAGTCTTAGTCCAGAGAGGAAGAAACACATCCTGTAATGATAACAACCTAGTGTGATGGGGGCTCGGATGAGGAATCTAGGTGGTAGAGAGGGGGACAAGGGCAGGGCCATGGGGAGGGGAGAAGGTCACATGTCTTCCTACCCTCTAGAGGTCATTCTCTTGCTACTGGGCCGGCACTCAGCACTCTTTGAGGGGGGTCCTCACCTTGGGACACCAGGTCTGGCTCCGGGATGGCCAGTAGTGGCTTCGACCCAGGGGCGCATCTCCAAAGGGACTATCTTGAATGGAGAAAACTGGCAGGCTGCAAGAGGAAAGTGGAGTTCAGGCAGCATGTGATTTTGCTGCAGCCCTGGGGAGGGGGACATTAGAGGAGGGCAGAACCGGACAATTGCCATAGATTCCTAGAGGAGAGGGGCTGTCATTTCCATGAAGCACCGCTGCACACTCAGGATAGCGACAGTGGAAGGGTGAGTCCTGGGAGCCCGCCCCTGGAGCAGTCTTAATAGGGAGCAACTCAGGAACTAGTAGCCGGTAGTTCTCAACCCTGGATCCAGTCTAGGAGGGGCTTTTCAACGTTACAGACGCGCGGTTCCCATTCCAGACCAACAGAATCAGGACATCTATTCGTGGGGCTGAGCCTCCGTGTCTTTTTCGCAGCGTCCCAGATGATTGTGAAGTGGAGCTCACGTTAAGAACCGCGGCTCGCCGGGCGTGGTGGTTCAGGCCTGCAATCCCAGCACTTTGGGAGGCTGAGGCCTGTGGATCACTTGAGGTCAGGAGTTCGAGACCAGCCCTACCAACATGGCGAAATCCCGTCTCTACTAAAAATATAAAAAATTAGCCAGGCGTGGTGGGGGGAGCCTGTAGCTCCAGCTACTTGGGAGGCTGAGGCATGAGAATGGCTTTAACCCAGGGGGCAGAGGTTGCAGTGAGCCAAGATTGTGCCACTGCACTCCAGTCTGGGCCAACAGAGCGAGAGACTCTGTCTCAAAAAAAAAAAAAAAGAACCACGGCTGGACTTTATCACCGAGCATTTCCCATAAATTCTTGGGGACACGAAGGCAAAGGGTAGATGGACTACAAGCCCCAGGATCCACTGGGCTCCGCCTCCCCGAGAAAGTTCAAAGACAACGCCCAGGCGTGTCTGGGGGCCATTTCAAAATTAAGAAATTCAGATCTCAAGCCTTCCTTGGACACCTTTAGCGGAAATAATCCCTTGGGGCCACTCAGAAAGGAACATAAGACTCTTCGGGGACCCCCGGAATGCTGAAGGCTACGGCTGGAGCAGCCAACGGCTGTGGAGCATGTTGGGAGTTGTAGTTCCAGTGCGGTGGAGCCCAGGCGACTACAGACCCTATCCCGCCCGTCCCCAGGCTGTGCTGCTCTCGCCCTTGGTCCTCCCCAGCCTCCTGTATTCCCTGGAAGAGCGATCGGCCTCACCTGGGATCCATCCCGCGGCTCCCTCCGCGCTTCCGTCCGCTCTGCTCCTTCACCAAACAGGCCCCGCGCGCATCTCCGTCGCTTAGCAACGCCCTGTCAGCCCCGCCCCTCTCTGTGCCCGCGCAGGCGGTGAGCGGCCTCCAAGGCGACCAATGAAAGAGAGGAAACAAAAGTACCCGGAGGGAGGTGCTTCACGATTGGCTGGGACGACTGCCTGCCCGACAGGGCGCGTTTGATTGGAGAACCTGCCGCGTGTAGCAGTAATTGGCAAGATCATGCACCAATGGGAAGGATCTGAGGCTGGGCCTGAGGTTAGGAGGTGATCTAAAGTACCCTCGCTTAAAAGTCCAGGTTTTTAAGCGCCTTCTTGCTGCAGAAGTCCTGTCCCGACTCCGGTCTAACTACCATTCTTTCTGTTGCAGGGGCAATGGCGTGGGGGCGGGGGGCGCTGTGTTCCCTCTCTAACAGCTATTCCCCCATCAGTTGGGCCAATCAGACCGTCCCGGTGGTCATCTAACCACTTACTTCTTGCTGCAGGAGCAGCTGGTTGCATCAGTTGCCAGGTCTGGGCTCCTGGCCGAGGTAGCGGGATCAAAATGAGCTATTTCGAGCCCCAGCGCGCGGCCCCCGGGGGGCCAGCCTGAACTGTTCATGTTCGCGCCCCCTGGCCGGTGCACACCAGAGGCTGAGTCAGAGGCACAGAATTAGGCCCGGCCTGCCGGGGGACTGGGCCCAAGGCCCGGCTGAGGATGAGGGTAGGGAGGGCCTGTTCTATGTCCTCCTGACATCCTGGCCGGGCTACCGCATTCCCCAGGAATCTGCTCCTAAGACCTCCATCTGCGTCATCCTCAGACCTGCCAGCGGGGAGGCAATGGATTAAAGGGACTGGAAACTCTTCTGTGGGCCTCTTGGGCTCTGGGCCCCAATCACCGCGCTGTGCTCCCCACACCCGCAAGGCTCCGCTGCCTCAGCCTTAGTTTCCCCTTCTGGAAATTGGGGAATCTTCATGACATCTTCTTGACAGCATTTGCCAGGCATCCAGCAAGCGCTTAATAAATGGCCAAGTCATTGTTTGGGTTTCTAAATAAGGCTCTCCTAATGGCCGGGTCTGGCCACGGTCCCAGTGTCCCTGGGCAGCCCTCCGAGGGGCCGGCACAGGGCGAACTATAAATCGGCGGCTGCGCACGCAGGGGCACTGCAACGCGGAGGAGCAGGATGGAGATCCCGGTGCCTGTGCAGCCGTCTTGGCTGCGCCGTGCCTCGGCCCCGTTGCCCGGACTTTCGGCGCCCGGACGCCTCTTTGACCAGCGCTTCGGCGAGGGGCTGCTGGAGGCCGAGCTGGCTGCGCTCTGCCCCACCACCCTCGCCCCCTACTACCTGCGCGCACCCAGCGTGGCGCTGCCCGTCGCCCAGGTGCCAGGCCTGGGGAGGGGGCGAACTCGACCACTTCCAATGCCAGGGGTCTGGGGCAGCCTGGGGTAGGAACGTGTGAGAGAATGTTCCTTGGCCTTGGGCGGGGTGGAGAGTCCGCAGCTCCGAAGGGCTTCCGGAGTTCCTGGGGAATCTCAGAGGCCGGCTCACTGCAGCGGGTGGGAGGTCCCCGTCGCTCTTAGGGGTGTGTGTGTGTGTGGCGGGGGGTCTCAGCTCCAGAGAATAGAAGGCCTGGGTCACTCTAAGGGGAGTCTTGCTTACTCTGAAGGAGGCTGGTGACACGGGAAATCTGGGGAAAAGGAGGCGGGCAGTGACTCCCAAGGGGAAGGAATGTTCTTAGTCTCAGGGAAGAGTTGAGAGACTGTGTGCAGTGGCCCGGTATCTCCAGAAGAGGAGGGGAGGGCCCTGCGACTTGAGGAAGGGTTCCTGGCCACTATGAAGTGGGGGAAGTCTACCAGTAGGTGCTGAGGTCCCGTGACTCGACTGGGAGAGTAAGCAGAGGATCCTGGAGACGGGGGAAGGGTCATCTCGGCGACTTTGGTGGGACTGGGGGAGAAGGGACCCGGGGCTCTGAGGAGGGAGCTGGGGAATCAGTGCCCTGGGGGGCACGATGACTTCGGATTCGCTGACACCAGGGGAGGGCACAGGTTCCTGACCTTGCAGGGGAAGGGAGCCTTAGCACTGCAGGGAAGAGGGCAACCCCAGATATTACAGGGGGAGGGCGAATCCTCGTTATTCAGGGTGAAGAGGTACTGGGTGACTCCCAGTAGGAAAGCGGACTGCTCAGCTCCGGAGGCCAGAGTGAGCCGCGGCACGGAACCGACGGGGGTGGGGTCTCCCTGGGTGGGTCCCGCGAGCCTGGCCCGGCTGGATAACAGTCCCGCCCGCGCCCGCTGCGCGCAGGTGCCGACAGACCCCGGCCACTTCTCGGTGCTGCTGGACGTGAAGCACTTCTCGCCGGAGGAAATTGCTGTCAAGGTGGTGGGCGAACACGTGGAGGTGCACGCGCGCCACGAGGAACGCCCGGTGAGCCGCGGCGGGGGCGGGGTTGGAGCGAGTACGCGCGCAGCAGGGCCAGAGGGGCGGGGCCGCTCAAGCCTCCCTCCCCTCCAGGATGAGCACGGATTCGTCGCGCGCGAGTTCCACCGCCGCTACCGCCTGCCGCCTGGCGTGGATCCGGCTGCCGTGACGTCCGCGCTGTCCCCCGAGGGCGTCCTGTCCATCCAGGCCGCACCAGCGTCGACCCAGGCCCCACCGCCAGCCGCAGCCAAGTAGGGGGCTGGGCCGCGCCCGCACCCCGGGAGCGTCCTCAGGCTCCCTCTATTGAAGCCGATCTGACTCCGCCCAGCCAGATGTCCCGAGCGCGCCAAGAACTGTCCTCTCACCCACTCCTGGATTCTGCCCTGACCTCCACCCTGGACACTGCCTTGATAACCTAGACCCTTACACTGACACCCTCGCTCTCACACCTCCTCCAGCTTTCGGACCCCACACCGACACCTCGCCGGCTTCCAGACCCCACCAGCACTACCCTAACCCTCAGCCAACAGTCTCAGCCCCACCGACCCACTTTCTTGGCATATAGCCCCACTTAAGACCCCTTCTCTACTTCCTTCTGAGTCCTCTACGAAGATATCTGGGTACTACATTTCCATCCCTTCCCTATTTTGACACCAAATTATGGTGTAGACAGCCCTCCCCCAACCCCAGGCCTGTCAGGCACAATCCCCCCACCTCCCAAATGTCCTGGACTGCACAGACTTCCCACTCCAGACTGTCCAGGCCTGGTTCCCAAGACCTGATCCTTCCCCTATGACCAGACAGTCCACAACGGCCCCGCTCCAGCCCATTTTCTGCTGTGAAACCCCAGCCAGCCACACCAGACTCTGGAACCCTTTTCTGACCACCCCAATTCTTGGACACCTATCCCAGGCCAACCAGAACACCCAACCCCAAACTGTACAGACTCTCCCACCCAAACCTCCCCAGACTCTGCACGAATGTCCTAGGCCCCCTCCCTAACTCTAACCAGACCCCGTCCCCCTAAGTCCCTTTGTCTTGACCCCCAAGTCTTCTTCAACCAGATAATCCTCGGCCACCCACCTCTCACCCTCCTCCTCTTCTCCTTCAAGACCCAGCTGAGCACCGGCTCTGATTCCCTACAGCCTTTCTCCCTGCCACCACTCCCTTACTCTTTCCCAGGCTCACTCTCCCAATAAATGTGCTAGAGCTCTGCCAACTGCTTTGTGTCTGGGCCAGGAAGGATGGACCGGAGCAGACACCAGTGTGGAGTTGGGGGATGTTTACTGGGGTGGGGGGACCTGGGAACATCACTGTCGTTCGTACATCTCTCGTAGGATCTTCATGCTTTCTGAGTAACGAAGCTGGTTCCGATGAGAGGCCTCCTTCCACCTGGGGAGGCAGAGGGAAGACTCAGCAGTTGCAAAAGGCCCTAGGAGGGGCAAGCAGGTTGGGGGACGCTCACCTCTGGCGGATGCGTTTCCAGCGCTGCATGTTGCGATAGATGAGTGTGGAGGGTGAGGGCTCGGGCTCAGAGGGCTGCATGGACAGAGAAGCCAGGTTGAGTAGACATTCCTGAGCCCCACCACATGTGTCCCATAACCCTGGGCCAGCCTGGCATACTCACCTCATCGTCAGGGGTGCCCTGCATCTCAGGCTGCAGTGGGGATGGGATGCGGGATCTGCAGGCATCTCCAGGTGGCCCGGGGGGTGTGGGTGGTGGCAGCTTGTACACATCACGACTCTTGCTGTTGTTGACCTCTGAGCCCTGGGGACACAAGGGCCCCAAGCCAGGCCCAAGAGAGTCAAAGCAGAGGGGCTGGGAATCCACATTCATCCCTCCTGCCTTTCCCAGCAACAAATGGCATGAGGGGCTCACTAAGGGACTCAGACAGGAGGCATGTCTGAAGGGCAGACACCTCAACCAGCCAGGGGGTCAAGTCCGCCTGCCCCAGGGACCCCTGTCTTCTCCTATCCAGCCCAGAGACTCCATCTACACCTGTCAGCCCAGGGAGTCACCTCTGCCTGCCTCAGGGAATCCTGTCTACGGGGTCACATCTGTGCCACCTAGGAAGCTCTGTCCATTTTTGACAGCGTGAAGGGTCCTATATGTCTGTCCTGGGGACCTTTGTCTACCCTCCTGGGCCAGATGGCTTATAGACCCCCATCCGTTCCTGCCCAGCCCATCTGCTCCTCAAGGCCTGGTGGCCACTTCTGTCTGTACTAAGGACCCTTGTCTAGCCCCTCGGCTCTTGGGAACCCCTGATCTTGGAGATCCACATCTAACTGCCCAGGGTAACCCTGTTCCCTGTCCCCCAGGCCAGGTGGCTATGCATGTCTTCCCTAGGGACCTCGATCCACACCCCAGCCTAAGGGTGCACATCTGTGTGCCTGGCCTGATCCAGGATTCATGTGAGGGACCTGTGTCTGTCTACCCCGCTAGCTTAGGGGCAGGATCCTTTAAGCCTATCCACCC
This sequence comes from Papio anubis, assembly GCF_008728515.1. Taxonomy (NCBI): domain Eukaryota; kingdom Metazoa; phylum Chordata; class Mammalia; order Primates; family Cercopithecidae; genus Papio; species Papio anubis. Next base: position 20,687,242 of record NC_044995.1, read on the forward strand.
ACTGCCCTGGCACCAGGCTGCTGGGCTGGGGTCCACTACCCATCCCATCCCACCTCCTCATCCTCAGGCAGCGGGGGCAGGGGTGAGCTGGGAGAGCATTCGCGCTCGCGCACAGAGGGGCTGTTTCGCATCCAGGCACGGCAGATCGGGTACAGTGGCGTGTTCTCGCTGAACTGGGCCAAGTCCACGCTGCGGTCGAACAGCTTGATCACGTATGTGTCTGGGAGGGTGTGGATGGGAGCTGTGTGAGCATCCTCGCATAGGCCCTCAGCTCCTTGCCGACCCTCTAGGGCCACCGTCTACTCACTGGATCGCTGTGGCCCTCCCTCAGCCAGCCCGTCATCCATCTCCCTCCTCTTCTTCCTCCGCTGGTGGGGGAAGCGGGCAGATGGCCTGCGTAGGGAGAGGGAGTGTCAGGACTGGGGTAGGAGCTGAGAGCCTCTAGTCAGCTGGCTGGGACCCTGCCACCTTACCTTTTGCCAGTGGCTGCGATGGAGCAGTCCCTGTGGGGGAAAGACAGTTGACCCTCAGACAAATGCCTGTGCAAAACCCTGCAGAGGGCACCCTGGGGATACTGGTATCAAACCTGAGATGCTCACATGAACCCCACTTGCCTCTTGGGCCTTTTGTCCCACCCACACCCGTGGGGGTCTAGGAGGCAAATGCGAGGGGACCTAAGCTTCTCCTGCCGCAGGGTCTTTGTACAGGTGGAGTGGTCAGGACTTCGATGGAGGTAGTGCTGGGCTGAGCGGTCAGGGCTTGGATAAGGGAAGAAGTTACCAACCACAAACTCTCAGCTCCAAATCCAATCAGAAAAACTCACTTATTATGGGTGTCTGAGGGCGTTTTCCCAGCTTCCTCATCCAGACGCTCCCTAGAGGCAGAAGCGATCTCTCAGCTCAGGGTTCCAGGGCCCCAGAGAAGGAAGGCACCGAGCAGCCTCTCAATTAAGCACCTTCCTCCCCAAGTCAGCCTCTGGGGTCCCACCCAATCCACCCAAGATCAGAGGCCCCAACCTGCCAGGGTGCCTGGCCCTGTGACCCCACGCTGGCCTACCTGTCCATGTGACTCTTCTCCAGCAGACACTGCAAGACGGCATCCAGTTGGTTCCGGGCTTTGGCCATCTCCAGCTCTGGGGCAAGAGGGAACCCAGCAGGAGTCAGCTCCCAGGCCCCAGCTAAGTGGACAGCGGACTGGGTCAGGGAGGGGCATGCGTGCCATCTGCCCTGGCCAATCTCAGAGCCAGGCCCAGGCAGCCTGAAAGGGTGCAGCAGGCAGAGATGGCTGGAGTGATGATGCCAAGAACTCTGAGTTCCAGAGCTGTCCCGCCCAATCGCACTGTGACAGGAGGCAAAGCCAATCACCTTACCTTATGAGCCTTTTGGGTTTTAAAAAAATGTGTTTTAATATGATATAAATATATTAGAAAAAATTGCCGGGCGCGGTGGCTCAAGCCTGTAATCCCAGCACTTTGGGAGGCCGAGATGGGCGGATCACGAGGTCAGGAGATCGAGACCATCCTGGCTAACACGGTGAAACCCCGTCTCTACTAAAAATACAAAAAACTAGCCGGGCGAGGTGGCAGGCGCCTGTAGTCCCAGCTACTCGGGAGGCTGAGGCAGGAGAATGGCGTAAACCTGGGAGGCGGAACTTGCAGTGAGCTGAGATCCGGCCACTGCACTCCAGCCTGGGTGACAGAGCAAGACTCTATCTCAAAAAAAAAAAAAAAAAAAAAAAATTATATAGAGGTGGAGTCTCACCATATTGACCAGGCTGGTCTTGAACTCCTGGATTCCAGTGAGCCATCTCGGCTTCCCAAAGTGCTGGGATTACCGGTGTGGGCCACTGTGCCTGTCCCAGTGGCAAGGTTTAAATACCTATGTATTATACATGATAACTCACTGAATTATCACAATAACTCTTAGGGGTAGATGTGATTTTTTTTTCCTTGAGAAAGGATCTCATGATGTTGTCCAGACTGGTTTTGAACTCCTGGGCTCAAGTGATCCTGCTGTCTCAGCCTCCCAAATAGCTGGGGCTATAAGCACGTGCCATAGAGCCTGGCTCAGATAGATATTATTTTTATTCGTATTTTAAAAAGAATGAAACTGAGGCACAGAGATGTTAGGCCACATGCTCAAAGGCACACAGCAAAGAAATTGCAGAGCTGATGATTTGAACCCAGGCTGTCTGGTTCCAAAGCTGAAGTTATGAGACAGAGGCTCAACCTGAGTGCAGAATCTGGTTGAGGCAGTGGTATAACTTTATTTTAATTAATTAATGTATTTATGTTTTGTGAGACGGAGTCTTGCTTTGTCACCCAGGCTGGAATGCAGTGGCATAATCTTGGCTCACTGCAACCTCCACCTCCTAGGTTCAAGCGATTCTCCTGTCTCAGCCTCCCAAGTAGCTGGGATTACAGGAGCCCGCCACCATGCCTGGCTAATTTTTGTATTTTTAGTAGAGATGGGGTCTTACCATGTTGACCAGGCTGGTCTCGAACTCCTGACCTCAGTGATCCGCTGGCCTCGGCCTCCCAAAGTGCTGGGATTACAGGCGTGAGCCACCACACCTGGCCAACAGTGGTATAATTTTAAATCTGAATTCAATCTGAATGAGCTGACATTTAAAAATTGGGAGATTTCTTTTCTTCTTTTGAGACAGAGTCTTGCTCTGTTGCCCAGGTTGGAGTGCAGTGGCGTGATCTCAGCTCACTGCCACCTCTGCCTCCCGAGTACAAGTGATTCTCCTGCCTCAGCCTCTCAAGCAGCTGGGACTACAGGCGTGTGCCACCATGCCCAACTAATATTTGTATTTTTAGTACAGACAGGGTTTCACCATATTAACCAGGTTGGTCTCAAACTCCTGACCTCATGATCCACCCACCTCAGCCTCCCAAAGTGCTGGGATTACAGGCATGAGCCACCATGCCCGGCCAAAATTGGGAGATTTCACCTAAAACATCCTGTTTGGGCTTTTTTTTTCCCCTCAGGAAATGAGATCTAGGCCCACCCTCCTGCCCAGTGAGCCTGTGGCTGCCTCCCATCATCACAGAACTTGAGGGAGTGATGATGTTATGCTGTCCTACCTTTGAGAAGTGTTTGCTCTGCCTTTCTGACTGGTGGGAGCTCTGGCTCTAGTGCTCAGAGCCAGGAGGGGACACCTGGGAACTTGCCTGACCAGTCCAGGGACTTCCTGAGAAGCTCAGGAGACACAGGGATTCAAACATAGCTCAGAGGAAAGACAGAGTGAGGGTGGGGATGGGAGTAGCTGAGATTGCAGCAAAGCCTTGGGCGGATGCAGAGGGTACGGATCTCTCCCCAGGCCCAGCTTCTCTCCTGAACCCCCGACTTGGGCCTGAAGCCTCCCTCTCAAGGGTCGCCTCACTGTCCCCAAGTTCCTCCCTGTACCTCACCATGAATACCCCTCTCTCTCCCCTACCCCAGCCCAGCAATCCCATGACCTGTCCACTAGGCCTCCCTAGTGTCTCTCCCACCTACCTCCTCTCCACTCTACCCATGCTGGTCCAGACCTTTGCTCCCCCTGGGCTCCCACCTCAGTATCCCCTTCTGATCCACCCTCCACAAGGCAGCCAGGGGAATCTTCCAGAAAAATAACAAACCTGACCCTGATCTTCCCCTGCTTGGAACCTTCCATTGGAACCTTCCATGACTCTACAGCACCCAGGGGTGGAGTCTGCACTCCTCAGCCTGGTACTAAGAGATGTATACCTTCCCTCACCATCATTTGTGGTCAGACCCACTTCACTTTTCTTTCTTTTTTTTCTTTTCTTTTCTTCTTTCTTTCTTTTTCTTTCTTTCCTTCCTTCCTTTTCTTTCTTTCTCCTTTCCTTTTCCTTTCCTTTCCTTTTTCCTTCCTTTATCCTTCCTTCCTTCCCTCCCTCCCTTTTCTTTCTTTTTTTTTTTTTTTTTTTGAGACGGAGTCTGGCTCTGTCGCCCAGGCTGGAGTGCAGTGGCCGGATCTCAGCTCACTGCAAGCTCCGCCTCCTGGGTTCACGCCATTGTCC
>NC_044995.1:22916728-22917030 GCF_008728515.1 Papio anubis
ACACATGCAGTATACCACACACACCTCCCACACCCCCACACATACCATACACACTACATATACGTCACACAACACACATACTGCATAGCACATACCACACATGCCACATACCACACACGCCACACACCACACACCCCCACCATACACACGACATACACACCACACATGCCACATACCACACACAGCACAACACACACGCCACACACACACATACACACCACCCACACCATACGCACCACACACACACCACACTCGTTCCACATACCACACACACCCCACACCACACCACACACACATCATGC